>NC_074677.1:39432384-39707384 GCF_029448725.1 Salvelinus fontinalis
CGGTCCTTGGGACTCTAAGGGGTGCACGTTTTGGTTATTAGCCTAACCTGACACAACTGATTCAAATAATGAAAGCTTGCCGATTAGTTGATTTATAGGAATCAGCTGTGTAGTGTTAGGTGAAAAAATAAAACGTGTTCCCCTTGGGGTCTCCAGGACTGAGTTTGGGAAACCCTGATGTAGAAACTGCTGATTCAAACTTTAAGGCGGGGATCATCAACTAGATTGAGATGCGGGGCAATTTCTTCTTGAGTGGATGGTCAGGGGGCGGAGCATACTTACAAAACATGTGCATATTGCAAATTGACTACAAGTAGCCCAAACAGATATAGTGTTTGATTAAAACATCATCATTTCAAACCTTGCTTACGTTTGTATATGATCACACATATATCTCTCTATTATACGTGGGAATACTTTGGGACATATTTTCAAAACGTTAATTATTTGGAGTTGATTTGCTAGTGTTTTTACAGTCCTTTATGTCCAGCAATAAAAAATATATAATCGTTTTTTTTCTCAGAGAACTTGGGGGGCCAAATAAAATCACCAGCGGGCCAAATTCAGACCACGGGCCGCTAGTTGTGGTACCCTGCTTTAAGGATTCAAATATATATACTCCCATACAATCCATACATCAGGACAAAAAATCTGCACTATTCCTGCCTGTAAGCCATGGCAAGGTAGAGCTACATAGAGCTCATGGTTTCCTCCCTCTCATCAATAGTGTCACACAGTGAGCCTATATAATGGCCATATGATTGCCATTTCTCCTCCCCTGCCGAGCCCAAAGCGAGGTCACTCATCACTGGCTGTGTGAACTGGGCTGAGCTGCACAGCAGTGGAGCTGCTCGCTCGACGAGGATGAATAACTCTCCACTCTCTAACTCCCTCTCTTCTCATAGCAGAATACTAGACTATACACCCATCATAATAGGGCTGAATTATCCCTGCCAACACTCTGTCCTAACCGATGTATGTCTAATCACTCCCATTGTAAAAAACACAATGCTTTGACTTTCATAGCCTGTAGCCGTTTAACAGCAGTTTATGAGCAGTTTACAACATTCTATTACTATTTATTATGTTATTATGTCTATACTGTAGGTGATAATGAACTAATTCCTATAGTAGAAAACTTCAAACTTGGCACCATGTCTTCAGACCTATGTTGTTGTCATTGGTTACTAATCCCCCCCCCTGTCAACCCTCTAGGAGAACATAGAGCTTCCATTAGATGACATGGAACCTAACACGTCTCTGTCTGTAGCTGCAGTAGACCAAGCGTCGAGTCAAGCACTGGTAAGGACACTCCTTTAATACCCATATTCACACGAGTTTGCCTGGTTACAGAGTTTATGGCCATGGCAGCATCACGCTGTACAGCAGTACTCCGTCTCTCCACCTTTCTGTGCGATTTCTCTTTAGTAATGGCACATTCCAGAGCATCATTATCTAAACTCCCTTCTGAAGCTCTTGCCACTTTGTTCTGTAGTCCTGACACCCTGCCTCTCTCACTGCCCACACCGTTTTTACCGTGCACTGTTACGCACATATAATTACATTCATGAGTCCTTTGTGACTCACAAATGAGTCAGTTGTATGCATTTTTGCAGATTTTAGAATTTTCGGTTAATTGTAAACGTTTTCATTGTGCATAATATACGAATGCTTCTGTAGAGGAATCAACAGGGAGGGTTGAAGGAAAAGGCAGACATTTCATCCAGTAAACAAAGACTAGAAAACCCACTCAGCTGGAAGAAAAAAAATCTGTGTTTTGCTTCTCCTCCTGTGTGTGTGCCATGGAAACAAAAATGACAAGGTGTTGAGAGTGTCATGGTCGGCGGTGTAATAAGTTGGTTTGAGTGCTCTGCCTTTTAAGGGGTCCTGGCCCTGCTGGAGCTGTCATCAAAAGCACTGAACCAGGCTATAGCAGATGGCTGCAGAAGGCCAAAGCCTTTGAAGGCTGACAAAAACAAAAGAATGGGACAGCACAGCCCACGCTCTTAGAGATCACTCTCTGTTGATGTCGAGACACTAGGATGAAAGCTGACAGTTGGATTTACACTGACACTTCAAATGTGGTCCCCTGACATAAAAAACTCAGTGCCCATGGGTTCACTGGGGTCTGTTTGCTTGCCATGAAGGCTTTTAGCGAGGCCCAGGAACAGGTTTTACTGTGTACTTGTGTGTCTAACAGAGAGCCTTTATATGGCTTTGCTGAGCTTTTTCTAGGTCTAAAAGGCCATTGCACTCAACACTACTACAGTAGTTATCATTCTCTATTGATAATAACAATGTGCTAACACTGATAAAAAGCATTTTCTTCAGATTCTACCAGTAGGTGTGTATACACTGTTTATTCTTTAATTCAGAAAGAGCAATTTGCAGACAAAAAGGGGTTAGAGTTCAATTATACCAAAAAGCTCAATTGCGGCCAGCATTCTTGTGGTAATTTCTGAAGTGGCCTGTTTAGAGCAGGCTTCCTGAACGCTCCAGTGCTCTCTGAGCTATTACTCTGATATTAGGCCTAATGAGAGTCATGGCTAATGGCCTGTCCCTCTCTGCCATCTGGACCTTAAAAAAACCCTGACTGCAATTGCTTGATGAAAAAAAAAGATTGTATTTTTTTGTGGTTGTTATTTATTAAAAAGCATGAATCTGAAAGCAGTGTTTCACTGTGTTGTCAGCGGGGTATTTTGGTGCTAAATATGATCAGCTGACTCCTTTACACTATTTTGTGTCAGTGTTTGTTGTGGAAATAGTCAGGAGAGTTGGGAGGTGCTGTGGTATTCCAGGTGAAAGCCTTACAACAAATGTTGATGAAATTTCCTCAGGCTCCCGGAATGATTCCACAAAGTAGATGGTTAGATGATCAGAGCTGGCTTCGCTTCAGGCCTTGGAGTTTGAGTAGGAGTGGGCTGGCTGAGTGTGTTTTCTAAAGTGAGTCAGTATGTATGTGTAGGCTGAAAAGCAAACTGATGCCCAGTTAGTCTGTTTGTGTGTATTTTGGTGAGACTGTTGATTCTACAACCATCCGAAGGACTGAAAATGTGTCAGAGTACAGTAGATGTTATCTATTCAGTGAGGTGAGGGGTTGGAAGCGAGTCTGACCTGTGTGTGTGCCAGGTGCGGACGCTGAGGACTGATGAGGCGCGGGGCCTGTTGTGGCTGATGGAGGAGGAGGCTCTGCAGCCTGGGGGTTCTGAGGACACTCTACTGGGACGTCTCTTCAGCTACTACGGCCCTGCCGAGGGCGAGAGCAAAGGTACAGAGACACACACGCCTCACAAAAAAAATCCATCACTATTGTTATACTTCAAATATTATTTATTTTTACTGAATATTTATTTTTATTAAAATAGACACTAACCTACACTTATCACACCTACTATGCCTACCAATCTCGTTTTATATTATCCAATCTTATCTTAATACTACTTCTCCAAAATAAATCAATAGTAATTCAACAGAGGGGCAAAGATTCACAGGAAGCCCATCTCTGCAGCCAACTCTAGCACCCCTGGAATGGCTTCCAGTTTCTTTCTTCATCAGAAAATAGCAACTTGTTGCCTGAGGTCACACGCCGATCATAGAACTCCCTCCTCACTTTTCTGTAAAACTCAACCTTGCACCTCACCGCCATGTGCTTGTGGAACAGCCTGTGTTTCTCCTGTTCAGGTGCTGGTTGTGGAAGCGGAAGCTGGTTATGTTTAGGAACTGGGACTTCCAGTAGCACTCACAATGCCAGATATCTGAGAAATTCACTCATAAAACCAGTTCTATATGTACCTAAGTGCATTCTAAACATACACTGAACAAAAATGTAAACGCAGCATGTAAAGTGTTAGTCCCATGTTTCATGAGCTGAAATAAAAGATCCCAGAAATGTTCCATATTCACAAAAAGCTTATTTCTCTAAATTTGTTTGCACAAATTTGTTTACATCCCTGTTAGTGAGCATTTCTCCTTCGCCAAGATAATCCATCCACCTGATAGGTGTGGCATATCATGGAGCTGATTAAACAGCATGATCATTACACAGGTGCATCTTGTGCTGGGGACAATAAAAGGCCACTCTAAAATGTGCAGTTTTGTCACACAACACAATGCCACAGATCTCAAGTTTTGAGGGACCGTGCAATTGGCATGCTGACTGCAGGAATGTCCACCAGAGCTGTTGCCAGATAATTAAATGTTAATTTCTCTACCATAAGCCGCCTCCAACGTCGTTTTAGAGAATTTGGCAGTACGTTAAACTGGCCTCACAATCGCAGACCACGTGTAACCCCGCCAGCCCAGGATCTCCACATCCGGCTTCTTCACCTGCAGGATCGTCTGAGACCAGCCACCTGGCCAGCTGATGAAATTCTGAGTATTTCTGTCTGTATTAAAGCCATTTTGTGTCAAAAAACTCATTTTGGTTGGATGGGCCTGGCTCCCCAGTGGGTGGGCCTATGTCCTCCCAGGCCCACCCATGGCTGCGCCCCTGCTTAGTCGTATGAAATCCATAGATTAGAGCCTAATTTATTAATTTCAATTGACTGATTTCCTTATATGAACTGTAACTCAGTAAAATTGTTGCATGTTGTTTTTTTTTGTTCAGTATAGAATGTCGATAATACACAAAAATAAGCAATTAACCAAATACTGATAAGAAAAACAATTTGATAGGAAGATATCGATGCTCCTGTGCCATCCATGGTTAAATTGCTGGGTGTAGAAGCTCATTTTGTAAAATGATATGCCATTTAGCAAATGCTTTTATCCAAAGCGACATACATCATGCGTGCGTACATTTTATGTATGGCTGGTCCCGGAAATGGAACCCACTACCCTGGCATTACAAGTGTCATGCTCTACCGAGTTAACAATTGAAAATCTTGGATAGCAGAAACAAGGCGCACGTCTAGTTTTGAGGTTGTTGGATTTTCCAAATCAGCATTAGTGCCTATCAACCAACCGTTCGAACGTTCTTAATTCTTCAAACATTTTGATATCATCATTTTCAAATGTAATTGCATTCTAATGAATAGAATCACCATGGCAAAGCAGTAAAATGGGTTTCAAATCAACGCTGTCACTCTTATCGACCAGACATTCTACATTCAAACATTCTACCAACTTTCCTTTGGATGATTTTTATGATTCAGAATTGTCATGACAATGCAAAGGAGTGAATGGATGTGCATCATCGGGTAAAGTCAGTTTTACATTGAACCCACTAATACACTACCCTGGTCCCAGATCAGTTTGTGCTTTTGCCTACTGCGTCGTGATTGTCAAGCCAAACAATTGCATGGCAATTCCATAAGGAGTTGGGAAGAGAGCATAAACAGACTGGCAGTCAGGCTACCAATACAGTGGCAGAGTTGACAGATTACTTTAACAGAACTAATCACCCAGATATGTTGTGGTATGCAATGTGCCACTCTGTTTTACAGTGAAGAATAATAGAAACAGTGGGGGAAAAACTATAGCAGCAAACAGTATTTATGTTCAAAGAATTCTCTGTTTTCTAAACTACCATATTCTAAAATAATTTTACTGCAAAAACAACAAAAATACAGGTTTATAGAAAGTATATTGTCTGCTCAAAGGTGACAATGATTTGTTGTTTTTCTTCTTTTTCACATTATGTTCATTACCACACATACTGTAGACATCCATACACGTAAACATTGGCATACATAATTGTTATCAACTCCTCTCTACTGGTCAGGTCACACCTTGCTGTTGAAGAGTGAGAGACTACATCACTTCCTGCTGGGCCACAGCCATGGTACAGACTGGGTGGAGTATGACACCCGTGGTTGGCTGAGCCATGCTAAACAGAATCCTGTCTCGACCAATGCAGCGAGTCTCCTGCAGGACTCCCAAAAGTAACACCCGTCCCACATAATGTTTTAGCTTGATTGGCAACACTTGCAACAAACATTTCTGACCGTGTCGGATTTGTCTCTCTCCTCTCTAGGAAGAACATCAGTGGTCTGTTTATGAGTCGAGGGGGTGGGGCCACCATCCTGTCAGGCTCCATTGCTGGCCTTGAGGGCGTTTCCCAGCTGACCTTGCGGCGTGCCACCAGCATGAGGAAGACCTTCACCACCGGGGTGGCAGCTGTCAAGAAGAAGTCCTTCTGCATCCAGATCAAACTACAAGTGGTGAGAGGCTAGGGGCCATCTGCAGGGGCCAGGTCTGGTCGAGGGACTGTGAGAGGGAGAGAGATCTAGAGGGCCCAAAATAACTTATTATATTTCCACTTCTGTTCATGTTTCATTATGTGTATATCCACGTTGTTGGGCCACAAGACCCTCATTTAAATCCTATACACGAGCTGATTCAGTAAATGGAGTCTTTTAATCAGCATTGCCTAATGTATGCCCTCCCTCTGAGAGAGGTGTTCACACAGCGTTTGGGGCGGTAGGTAGCCTAGCGGTTAATAACGTTGGGCCAGTAACCTAAAGGTTGCTGGTTCGAATCCCCAAGGCGACTAGGTGAAACATCTGCCTATGTACCCTTGAGTAAGTCACTTAGTCCTAATTGCTCCTGTAAGTCACTCTAGATAAGAGCGTCTGCTAAATGTATAATCTTTCTTCCTATGTTTTTGCTGTGTTATAACAGCTTTAAAGGGTAGGAGCTAGAAGCCATCCCAGTGCAGGGTCTAGGCATTAGATTTCCTGGTCCAGAGTACATTTCTTAACTACACCATTTATTTCAACTGGTATTTCAAAGCTGATTATTTTATGAGATTGCTTAATGTATGAAATGTGTGAGAGCCACTGTGTGGTGCCTTTGCATACGATTAACGACGTTTGATCTGT
This sequence comes from Salvelinus fontinalis, assembly GCF_029448725.1. NCBI lineage: Eukaryota > Metazoa > Chordata > Actinopteri > Salmoniformes > Salmonidae > Salvelinus > Salvelinus fontinalis. The sequence goes on from NC_074677.1 coordinate 39,439,206, forward strand.
GATTAAATTGGGCTACTCTCTCAGTGCACGGTGAGGCCTTGCCCTATCCTCTAGCCCTCTATCACTGTTATCATTTGAGTCCCAGTTAACCCTTCTCTCCTTCAGGACGCTCTGCTGGACACGGTAAGGAGGTCCAGGGTTCACTTTGTCCACTGCTTGCTGCCCAATGCTGATGCCCTGCGGGCGGGCAGAGGGGAATTGGAGTCCCAGGGGGAAAGTGGAGACTCTGGCCTGATGCAGCTGGATGTGGCCCTGCTCCGGTCCCAGCTCCGCGGCTCCAAGCTGCTGGACGCCCTCAGAATCTACAGACAAGGTGAGAAGGCTGACAGAACTAGAGGCTGTGGTTGTTAGATGAAGGTCCTGAAGGGTCTGACCTGCCTAGACTGGAGTCTGGTTTCCTTCACAAACAAACCAAACGACCAACACTGCTCTACTGTATGTCACGTAGACTATGTGGTTAGAATAAATAGTTGTGTAAAACATTGTAGCTCCATAACCTTGCCCCCATGTCGTTGTCTTTACAGGATACCCTGATCACATGGTCTTCTCAGAATTCCGCCGCCGCTTCGATGTGCTGGCACCACACCTGACCAAGAAACTTGGCCGCAACTACATAGTGAAGGATGAGAAGAGGGTCAGTCTATTTTTCTTTGTGTGTGTGTGTGGAGCATAGATGAGGTCTGTAGTGTTACATTAATAAACTGAAGAGGCCATCTCCTTCCTGGCTGTCAGTAGCCCACTGACAGAGGAATAAACCTCTGTTAATCAGAGCCATTGTGATGACCTAATCAACATAGCAGAAGCAGAGACAGAAACGAAAGGCCTTCTAATTGCACTGGGGTTTAGGGCTAAACGTATCAACTTTGTGAAATATATTGTCTACCCTGGAGGCTGTCTGCCTGGTGGTTTTACCCTAATGATTTTCTTAGGATAGGAACTCTCCACTGCAATGGTTTATGTGCGATGTAAATGGTGAGAGGGCCTAAAAGTATTTTAGTGTGACCCAACCTGTGAAGGGAGGATTGCTAATGAGGGTTCCACTCTGAGGTTAACTATCAATGAGGGTCAATTGTGTATTGGTCCCCTGAAAGAGGAGCCAGGCTGAAGTGAAATGGTGGGGAAAAGAACACAAAAGCTACTCTTTACAGAAGAGTGTGAGAGACTGAGCGAAGGTGGTACAGAGAGAGAAAAGCAGTTTTCCCCTGCGTCAGTGTCTCGTAGCGGGGTTTCTGTGGAAACGTCGTCAGACAAAAGGCCTTCAGTGCTCGGTGCTGCAGCTCCTCTCACAGTGTAATCTAGATGGGGCCTTTCAGGCTGGAGGCTCAAGTGGACCTGTCCACACCACCCAGGGAAAGGGACGGCAGAGAGACACACAGAGACAGACCGTAACACAGAGAGGGAGAGCTGCAGGCGGTGCCCCTCTGCAGAGGCTGTATGTGTTCAAGGCTGCTATGGGGCCGAGACCACCACGGGGCCAGGAGGAACAAGCTTGGAGAAGGTGGATTCTGGAGGACGAGCTGTCTGGTCAGTTTTTGCCTCTCTCCCTGCACATGCTCTGTGTCCTTGAGAATAGGAGAGGAGAGGGTGGGGATCGGGCCGGATGTGTGAGGTAGAATGTGAAAGGACTACAGATCAGGGTTCTGTCAATCTGTCTGATTAGAGGAGTGGTTGATGGGATGCTGGGATTGTGTCAGTTGGCAGCTCGACGGGACTGCTGTAGAGGGATAATCCGGGGGTAGAGGGGCAGGGAATGATCTGTGTGTCTGTGTGTGTTTCCAGGCGGTAGAGGAGCTGCTGGAGTCCCTGGACCTGGAGAAGAGCAGCTATCACATGGGACTGAGTAGGGTGAGTACCACTACTACCACAACATTAAAACACTTCACGCTTTGATTTAGTCACTGGTTAAACTACCTCTGTTCATATTATATTGAGTGAAAAGGGGTTATAGAAACTCAGAAAACAGATTCTGTCCCATGCATACAGTAGGTTTCTTCAACTTGTAGCTAAAGATTCCTCCTTCCACGTGTTTTTCCTTGAGGAATCCCAGTAACAATTCTAAGGAGAGAGAACGTTTTCATAATGTTCCCCGTAATTTCCCCCTAATGTTTGGGGGTCTAGTTTTCTGTTAGTTAGGGGAACATTCTATCTTTGTTAGCAAAAATATTCTGAGAACCTTTTTAGCATGTGTTTGTATTAGGAGAACATTCCCTTAATGTCAAACAGAACTTATCTAACTAAGAACACGGTTACAATGTTAATGTTTTAGATGTGTTTTATTGAACATGGCAAGAACATTCATGTCCAGTTTTCTGAGGGTTATGAGAATATTCCATCAACGTTCTACCAAACATACACTGAACATGGTTGCCATGTTCTTAGAAAAATGTGTTTTTATTACACATTACACCTTGTAACTGTTGCCAAGCCCATCAAGGCCCTGATTGGTGAACCACTGATCCATTCACAGCTCTTTTTTTGTCTGTTGGCAAGGTTAGGGATACACACACAGTGCTTTCAACGTACGTATTTGACACCACATAAATTATTACATTGTGCATGTTCATTTATACAGTAATTATTATGTCCTCACCTGGGATTTGAACTCACAACCTTATGGTTCACAACATTCATATATTTCTGCTACGTCACCATGTCTGTGTACATTATCAGTTATTTTTGTACTATTCCAGGGGTGAAAGCAAGCTGGAATGGTCCGGTATGAACTACTGGTAAAATAACTAGTGGTGGTACGCCGTACCGGTAAAACATGAGCCTATCACAATAATGAAAACAGATTCCATGAAAACTGTATGCGATCACAGTATTTATCATTACCTCATGTCAGTCGCATGAACAATTTGGGAATATTCTTGAAAACTTGTGGAATACGCTCAAAATGCGGTGTGTTTCAACGATAACACATTTTTGCCAAGGCGAAGATAAGTGGCCGAGACCAAGACGCACATGGACAGCAGTGTATGCATCAATTGGAGTTACAAGACTTGTGTAGGAGGCTTAATGAATGACATTCACTGAATATCATTAATTTAGAAGTGATGCCAGAATTATTTTAGTCCAGTAGCCTAATAGTTGAAATATAAGTCTGGACACTGACTATAGGCCTCACATTGAGACTATTACAATATTAACTTCATCAGAATTAAGTGTCCCTGGCCTACGTGCAATTTCTTTCAGCAGCATAAAAGCTGACAGTATTTTATTTTCAACCACATAAAATATACGTCCAAGACTAACTAAAATATCAGAAACATGCGGGATTGTTTTCACAGTTTTTAATTTCCTTAAAACCGGTCAAAATTATGTCATTTGGAATTATCCCTGGTTTCTTAACGTCCTCGCTCCGTGACAGAAGCAGAAATTAAAGAGAACTTTACCGATGTCAACTAGATTGTTGATGATACATTGATCATTCTATCGATTTATGACATTCTGGTGAGCAGGGCTTTATTTAATATTCTAGACGAGCATCAAGTAATGACAGAAGAGAAGCTGCATGTATCTAATTATAGACAAGTTGACTAACAAATAGCCTATCAAATGTCGGAAATTCTAAGCAGAAAAATATATTTTAATGAGGCTTAAAACATGTATTTTTTCCGCACCTCCTGTCATTATGCCATCCATGAGTAACGTGCGCAGGTAGCCTACATTAAGTAATAGTTTGACAATCAGTTAACATCATGACTAGTATGCACTTATCTATTTGATCATATACTGTAATTACATACAGTATCCATATGAATTTAATAGGATCTCTATGGACCTAACAGTAAAGATGTCTTTTCACTTAAAATGTATTCGCCTCCCTTTGTAATGTGTCATAAACACTAGTCATGATGTTAACTGATTGTCAAACTATTACTTGATGTAGGCTACCTGCGCATGTTACTCATGGATGGCATAATTTTATTTAACCTTTATTTAACTAGGCAAGTCAGTTAAGAACAAATTCTTATTTACAATGACGGCCAAACCCGGACGACGCTGGGCCAATTAGGCGCCTCCCTATGGGACTCCCATTCACGGCCGAATGTGATGCAGCCTGTAATGACAGGAGGTGCGGAATAAATAAATGTTCTTGCAACGTTCCCATAAAAACATGTTTAGAATATTAATATGTTTTGTTCTGAGAACATAGCAACCATGTTCTGTGTTTGTTTGGTGGAACGTTGATGGAATATTCTCCTAACCCTCGGAAACCCTCCGAAAACTGGACACAGGAATGTTCTTGTAACATTCTCATGAAACGTGTCTAGAATATTAATATCTTATGTTCTGAGAACATGGCAACCATGTTCTGTGTATGTTTGGTAGGAGGTTTATGGAATATTTTCCTAACTCTCAGAAAACTGGACACAGGAATGTTCTTGTAACATGCTCATGAAACGTGTCTAGAACGTTATCTTAAGTTCTGGGTAAGTTCTATTTGACATTAAGGGAATGGTCGTTTGGAAACATTCCTATGAAAACGTTATTTAATGACCTAATGAGACTTTAAAGTTGTAGGATTGTTTGTTGTTAGCTGGGATGTGTTTGTGACCCTGCATGAACTGTCTTGACAAGTGTTGCCTTCCCTGGAAGTCTCTTGGCTGGGGAGGATGGGTCTGAGAGGCATGCCTGCCTTCCAGCCTCACCGTGAGACGCACAATCATGTCTCCTTTGTATTCATGTCGGTATAGAGTAATTTCTGGCAGGTGATGGTCTTCGATGTTGTCTTTCGCCCTGGCACTTGTAGACTAATCACAGTAAACACTGCTTGGCACACTTCTGTTTAATCCCATCAGCTGAGAAGTGGCCCATAGCCAACAAGAAAGTATTGTAATTAAAAATGGTAATTTCTTGGGAGACAGCTGTTGTTGCCTTCGGGGTTTGGAGATTGAAATGGCCTTTGGAGTAGATTAGCACCAAGATGGTGGTTCACAAAGCATTCCAACGGTGTCCTAGCAACAGCAGTGGCCTCAGCAGAATGCCAATTAACAGCAGCACCAAATCTTCTCATGACACTGGGTCCACCACACAACTCTCACTGTGGTAAACACTGCCACAACAGGAAGTCACGTCTCATGTCCACTTTGATTTACCCATTCTGATCATAATATGACGCCGACACCCAGAGATCTCCTAACTTGTGGTTTTCTGATGTAGATTTACATTATGGACAAAATGCATATGACAAACATGACTTTACTGTTTTATTTTGAAGCCAAATTCATGACATTCTCCCTCTAACATTGCAGTACAGTGTGTTTTCTGAACCCCTCTTCGTATTGGTAATACAGTATATCCTGCTTAAATGTGTGTCTGTTCCATCTACTGGTTCTTTCATGTATGCCAGGGAGGTTTGATCTTTTATTAAGCACTGGAGCCTGTCAAATCTCCCATCACCATCCATACTTTGCCTTTAAGCTGACTGACTGCCACCAGTCTTCACACTGTGCCTGACCCTGGCCTGATGATGTCTCTCAGAGTGTATGTGAATGATAGGAGATTGTCATGTGACGGCACTTCTGCTGGCCCTTTAACTCTGTTTCATCTTTGACCCAGCCAATATGGACACAATGCTGACACTCTCTGGCAGAGATAACGGGCGCGTTCAAGCGGATCACTTTTGTCAAGTCGGTGACCGTCGTTTTTCACCGCCTTTCAAAGTCTGTTGCATTATGGGGAAGAATGACTGAAACAGGAGCTTTTGCGTGATTCATGTATACGATGGAGTGATACAAATGAATGTGATATTTGAGGCTCTCTCACTGATTGATTGTACAATGTAGCCTACACGCATATGATGTCAGTTTGTGAGTGTGTGGTATGGGAGTTGGAGACATGTACATTTTAACATTATAAATAAATTCTTTCATAAACAACTTTAGTTTCCGACTTTCTGCTGTCATAAATATACCTCCCCAACTTCCCTCCTCGACTTTCATCTACAGTCGGTTGCTTTCCCCTTACCACTCAAACATGCTCAAATACTTTATACCCAGTCTTCTTGGATTAAAGGGCTGTTGTCTTTAGACTACAGTGGATGGATCTACTGCTTTCTTGTTAATGTAATTTATTTGTGTAATTGGTGCTAAAAAGGCATACTTTCTTGAAGTCAATTTCAAGTCAATTTTTATTTAAATCAGCTTCAGACTTGAACAAACCTGACTATATCTATTTTGTTTGATGAACTAAAAGGTGTGTACTTTCCTCCCCAGTTGTTCTTCAGAGCGGGGACCTTGGCTAAACTGGAGGAGCAGAGGGATGAGCAGACCAGACACAACATCACCCTGTTCCAAGCAGCCTGCAGTGGGTACCTGGCCAGACAGGCCTTCAAGAAGAGGAAGGTAGGCATGACTCCACCACGGCTTCACGTCATCCAGATAGCTGTCAGAGAAGAAAGGCAAGATTTAAAGATAGAAGCAGGGAAGGAGACACAGATGTACTGTGTATGTCAAGGCTATGACTGTGACTGTCCAATATGATCAGAATCTGTTTTATAGTTTGAAATCCAGGATTTATTTTCCATGATTTACATTGATAGTTTTTTTGTAGAGAACAGTTCAGTCTTCCTACTGTATATTCCCCCTGTTCCTGAAGTCTTTTTGTAGACTACGGCAAGCTCTACAGTAAACTCTACAGAACAATATTTTACTATTGATTTAGAGACAGAGAATAAAACTTAGAGAGATGTGGTTGCCTAGGAGTCTGGAGTGAAGGAGCCTGTTCCAGGTCCCATTTTAAAGGTTGTTTGCTTCGCCATAGGACTACAGCTAGCTCTGCTGTAAATCTCAAACTAATGACAACAGGACCTAGTAAATCTATTGGCCTAACCCCACCCCATCCCACCTGAATTCACTGATTCACTGTCACTATCTGCACCAGGGACAGGGGGGTGGCATGTCCCCCTTAATCACACTCTTATTGATCAGCTCGTTTTAAAAGCAGCCCTATTATACGTGCCAGCATCTCCTTCTCCTCAGTTCTATCTCTCCATTAATCTCTCTCCACATGATATGGGGCCATCTCTGGCGCTGATAGCATTTTTGCAGTTGATGTATGGAATCCAGCACTCCTCTCCTTCACTGTGTGATTATGCTCTGAGTGAGCAGGCTGCCTTCATCTGGCCTGGCTAGAACTGAGTTCACTGGCTGGTTCACCACCACCCACAGGACATCACTACACTCACTGGCTGGTACACAACACCCACAGGACATCATTACACTCACTGGCTGGTACAGCACCACCCACAGGACATCACTACACTCACTGGCTGGTACAGCACCACCCACAGGACATCACTACACTCACTGGCTGGTACAGCACCACCCACAGGACATCACTACACTCACTGGCTGGTACAGCACCACCCACAGGACATCACTACACTCACTGGCTGGTACAGCACCACCCACAGGACATCACTACACTCACTGGCTGGTACAGCACCACCCACAGGACATCACTACACTCACTGGCTGGTACAGCACCACCCACAGGACATCACTACACTCACTGGCTGGTACAGCACCACCCACAGGACATCACTACACTCACTGGCTGGAACTTTCCTTCACCTCCACACACGCTCTACACTACCTCCATTTCAGCCATGTCTTTGTACTCTCTTTGTTTCCAGGAAGCATCCATGTGGCTTTAAGCTTTCTGAGAAACGGACATACGTTGCAGTATCTTCCCAAGGTGGCCTATGGGAATCGTTTTTTACCTAGTTGAGCAAAAAGCTGAAGTTTTTAGCCTTTAGACATTTTTGTTATCTCTGCTTCTATTAAAGATTTGTGCTTCTCTTTTTGCCCTCATGACAAAATAAGCAGCTTTTGAGTAATGGGCATGTGGTGGAAATAGGAACCCGGGAAAGGCCAAGGTTTTCTCTTATTAAGTTCAAAGGCCATCGTTCAGAGACTCAGGGTGAGGAGCGCTTTATAATCCACTGGAAAGGGCAGGAAATCACCACTGAGGAACTGTATGAAGACTGTACCATTACTAAATCCATTATTCGGGTCGCCTATTTTTTTCTGAATGCTTTCTCTTCTGTTTCTTCCCGTACGTTTATCTTTAATAGAAAGATAAGATTCAATTGATTTTTTTATCGTAAAATCTTTGCCTCTGAACTGAAGTTCAGGTTTTTGTGAGGTAAGATGTAGTACTCAATTATGGGTGACGGCTAAGGTTCTGTGGTTTTTATCTGGTTAGCAGTGGTTGTTTCATATCAGTGTATGGAAACGGTTGTTTCTGTTCCAGTAGAAAAATAGAAGTCTATGTCTGTTTGTGTATTTCTTGGTTTGGTGGTTCATTGTTCGCTGGAAATAATATCAGGTTTTTGACTTGATTTAACATTATATGAACTTTTTAGATAATGTGTTTGTCTGTAATTTCATATAAAGTCATAAACATATGAAGTCATGACTTGATGACTATGATGTTACAGACAAACACATTATCTAAAAAGTTATATAATGTTCAATCAGGTCAAGAACCGGATATTATTTCCAGCGAACAATGAACCACCAAACCAAGAATTACTCAAATAACTCTTTAGTCTTCTATTTTTCTACTGGAACAGAAATAACCGTTTCCATACACTGATATGAAACAACCACTGCTAACCAGATAAAAGTCACAGAACCTTAGCTGCCCTAGATTGACTATAAAACAATGAGTTTTTCATTGCAAACCTCTTGAGTTTGTCTGGTTTAGTCAGTATAATAATGATGATAGACCAGGCCATGTGCGTTTCTCTGTCTGCCCTGAAAATATATAACATTTCACAGATATATGCAGTAGGTAAAAAAGTAGTTATTCCAAATGCACCAGCCCAAGAAATAGAAAAGTGTAATTGGAGGAATGCGGTGAAGTGGTATATTACTGTGCGAATCGAGTTCCCTCCTCCCTCTTTCCTCCCGCCCTCTCTAGGAGGAAGATTAACGGAGTGTGTCTCTATCCAGAAGCCTGTCTTATAATAATGATTGTATAATGAAACCCACTAGGGCTCTCACTCGGTCTTCCCCGTTCATGAAATTTGATTAGGCTTCCATAATGTCACTGTATGATGTATCCGTTCTCAACAGATGTGCCGTGGTTAGATGGAAATACACTCTGAGAGTGTTAGGAATGTGTTCTATGGCAGCGGCAAACATACTAAAAGCCCATGGTGCTTGATAAGCGGCTGGCTGTGTCATAGAATGTCCTGTAACTTTTGATTGATTCATCATGGTTTCCAGAGCTTTTTGAAGTCATCCCAGCATGACTTAATCAGGAATATATATCTCCCTTTCGAGAAGAAACAATTTCCCTTTTGAAAGTGTGCCTGTGTCTCTCTCTCTCTCGTACAGTAGTGGAGGGAGGGTATATGGAAGACAGGATGTTTTCTTTTGAAACACAGCCCAGTGTTCCGCTGTTTTGTTTTCTTTCCTCATGTATACCTCTGGGAGCCAGGGGGAATTGAACAGAGCAGCCGATGGGCTTCCTAATTAAGCGCTTGTTTTAAGTCAGGGAGTGCGGTGCTGAGTGGAAGCAGGTGGTGTGGGCGGGTGCTTCTGCTGCACCGTCAAGTAGAGCTCAGTCTTCACAAACACAGCGCACGCACACACACATGCATGCAGACCACACACACATTCACGCACAGGTAGGAGAGAGACACACCGAACCAAAGCTATTACCCAGGCACTGACATCCACTCCTACCTAGCCCTATACTCTTACAAAAAAGGGTTCCAAAAAGGTTCTTCGGGGGTCCCCTAGATAACACCGTTTTTTCTAAGAGTGTAGATGATTATGTCAGAATCTTGGCCCACGATTCACATCCTCTCCACAGACTGACATACAGTAGACAGACAGACACCCTCTCAATATAAATAGCCCTTTGTTTATATATCTTCTGTTTGCCTCATTCATTAAGGTCTAAACATCACAAATGAGTCCTGTTGAATATGTCTGTCTGAGATTTGCTGAATGTAGCACTGTGTTACGGCTTTCATGGCGTAACAAATCCTAATTGGCCATAGAAGCTGACTTCGGGGCGGAATCTACTTGACGCTGGGAATATTGTGTTGTCTAATTGGGTTTTGCCATAATCTGCCGCCACTACAGATGCTCATGCACAAGCTGCATGGAAATCGTGTAACACTTGGAATCGGCTTCCAAGATGTATTGATGTTTGATATAATTCATCAAAAGAGCTTCCAGCCTTGGAAAATAGTCTGCAGCAACCCTCCAGAGAAGGCTGACTGATGAGGCCTGGCTGGTTAGTCGATGCTGCAACACATGATTATTGGATGTGTACATGTCCAGCCATCCTGTACGTCAATAAAATGGAGACTAGGGCTAGGGTTTCTCAAGATCAAAAATGGCACGTTATTCAATAGTAAAGAGTAAATCACAGTGAAGTTTAGGCTGATAATACTAATCTGATGAGATATTCATTCTCTGCAGTTAGTGCGTTGAGTGGCTCTCTACTCTATTTCTGTAGTAGAGCTCTGCTGCACTGTACCTCCTCTGCACTGTACTCCACTATGCTTCCACTCTCTCCTCTGCATTCACACTCTCTCAGCCCCATACAGGACAGTCCACTACCGTCCCACCCACTCTCTTTCTCTGTGGGCTGTGTTTCTCTCTCTGTGTGCTGAGCAGACCCACGACCTGGCCATCCGCTGCATCCAGAAGAACATCAAGAAGAACAAGGGAGTGAAGGGCTGGCCCTGGTGGAAGCTGTTCACCACCGTACGGCCGCTCATCGAGGTGCAGCTCACAGAGGAACAGATTCGAGGAAAAGATGTGAGTATCTCTGTCTCTCTTTCTGACTGTAATGGCCTGTTTAGCCATCCAACCTCACCCACTGCAAATCTGCTCCACATGACTAAAGTAAGGGTTTGCATACTTGGAAATGTGTGATTGCACACCCACGACCATGAGTCAAGTCTCCGGAGTTGCTATATGATGTCAGGTGGGAGTGGTGAATATCTCCATAGTGTTGCACAGGATTCCAATATGGCTACCTCTGCTGTAGCTATTTTCTACTGTCTCTTTCCCGTTCTTATATTTGTCCTTGTACTGTATGTTCTCTTCCAGGAGGAGATCCAGCATCTGAAGGGCAAGCTGGAGAAGACTGAGAAAGAGAGAAACGAAGTGAGATTGAACAGTGATCGACTGGAGAGCAGGGTGAGTCTCCTGGGGCCTTTCTTCTATGCACTGCATTCTGGGAGACAGCGTTTGCTGCAGGAGTAGTATAAAGTAACTCAGTCATACTGTCTTCATTCACCAGAAGCTGTGTCAGGTTATCAACTCAAACAGTCCACCTTTGTTCAATGTTTGACTCCGTCTGTGATAAGAAAAGTAGGCTGAGGATATGACTCTCGGGCTTCATAGGTAGCCTTTTGATGGTGTGTTTGTAGTGCACTGTGACCGAAGATAGGCCAGGCCATGGGGCATACACATTAAATACTGTGTGTGTGTTCCTCCAGATCACAGAGTTGTCAGCGGAGCTTGCGGATGAGAGGAACACTGGAGAGTCGGCCTCCCAGCTGCTGGAGACAGAGACGTCTGAGAGACTGAGACTGGAGAAAGACATGAAGGACCTACAGGTACAGACAGACTCACTCACTCTCGAGTGTCTGTACTTACACTACTGTTGTGCGCCTAAGTAATAGGACAGGGAAGATGGAGCACGAACGTAACATTTAGTAGGGGGAATATTCAATTTTCTGTCTACCTCTGTCTACCTCAGGCTAAGTTTGACTTGATGAAGAAGCAGATGGAGTGTATGGAGATGGAGGTGATGGAGGCTCGTCTCATCAGAATGGCAGAGATCAACGGGGACATGGACGACGATGATGATGCAGGTGAGTTCTTCTGCTGCCTAAAGTCTCTTATCCACACAAACCCACTGAATGCCTGGTGACTATACTGTTGTCATTATGGCTGAGTGAAGGAAAGGCATTAAACATATTATAAATATTTAAAAAACAAATGAAATTGTATTTGTCACGTGCCGAATACAACGGGTGTAGACTTTAAAACCTCTACAGGATTGGTGGAGCTAACGTAGGCTAATGTGTTTAGCATAAGGTTGTAAGTAACAAGAACATTTCCCAAGACATAGGCATATCTGATATTGGCAGAAAACTTACATTCTTGTTAATCTAACTGCACTGTCCAATTTACAGTAGCTATTACAGTGAAATAATACCATGTTATTGTTTGAGGAGAGGGCACAGTTATGAACTTGAAAAGGTATTAATAAACCAAGTAGGCACATTTCGGCAGTCTTGATTCAAATTTTTTAACAGAAATGCAATGGTTAATTTGATCAGTCTAAAACTTTGCACATACACTGCTGCCATCCAGTGGCCAAAATCTAAATTGCCTGGGTTGGAATAATACATTATGGCCTTTCTCTTGCATTTCAAAGATGATGGTCCAAAAAATACAGTGTTTTTTTTCTTTGTGCTATCTTTTACCAGATCTAATGTGTTATATTATCCTACATTAATTTCACATTTCCACAAACGTCAAAGTGTTTCTTTTCAAAAGGTATCAAGAATATGCATATGCTTCAGGTCTTGAGCTACAGGCAGTCAGATTTGGGTATGTCATTTTAGGTGAAAATTGGAAAAAAGGGGTCTTGATACTCATGAAATGCTTGCCTAACATGAGGAATAAAATACACGAGAATGGAGCTACTGTATATACAGGGAATACTAGTACCAGATCAATGTGCAGTGGTATGAGGTACTTAAGGTAGATATGTACACGAAGGCAGGGTAAAGTGACTAGGCATCAGAATAGATAATAATAAGAGGTGTAACCATTTAATTAACTATTTAGCAGTCTTATGGCTTGGGGGTAGAAGCTGTCTCAGAGCATGTTGGTCTTAGAGCTGATGCTCCGATACCGTTAGCCGGACGATAACAGAGTAAACTCTGACATCGCCTGATATAGAGGTCCTGGATGGCAGGGAGTTCGGCCCCAGTGATGTACTGGGCTGTCTGCACCACCCTTCATAGCACTTTGCGGTCGAGGGCAGTGCATTATCATACCAAGCGATGATGCAGCCAGCCAAGATCCTCTCGATGGTGCAGCTGTAGAACTTTTTGAGGACCCATGCCAAATCCTTTCAGCCTCCTCCTGAGGGGGAAGAGGCGATGCCTTGCCCTCTTCACGACTGTGTGGGTGTGTGTGGACCATGTTACGTCCTTAGTGACGTGGACGCCAAAGAACTTGAAGCTCTCAACCCGCTCCATAGCACTGTCTACTGGTATAAGACTACTGGTATAAGAGGATACTCACAAATTACATTGGAAAGAGTGGGTTGTAAGTTGTATCATGATCACCTTTGTTTTTCAGAGGCCAACAGACACAGTTTAGAAAGGGGCCAATGGTATGTAAAGCTGCAATATGTAACTTTTTGGGCGACCCGACCAAATTCACTAGAAATGCGCGTTATAGATCTATCATTCTCATTGAAAGCAAGCCTAAGAAGCGGTAGATATGTTCTATGTGCACTATTTCTATGCTTTTCCTTAAGTTTCGTACAATATTTGTGGTTATGGAAACTATATTTCACAGTGGTTTAGATGGTACAATGAATCTCTACACTATACTTGTTTTGTCAAATAAACTGAAATTAGGCGAACTATTAGAATTTTTGCAACCTGGGGCGATTTCTGCATAGAGTATTGTGTGACTCATCCTTAGTACAATATTTGAGACTCCATACAGTAGGAAATTGGGTCAAAAGTTGCATTATAATATTACTGGACCATGAATTTACCTATCTTCTGTGGAATTAAGATGCCCATTGTCAGGCCTTAGCCCTCTCTCTCCTCTGATCTTCTGCATTGAGGGAGGTGTCATGCTGTGGGTGTATTGTCCTTGAGTCTCTCTGTGCCAGTGAGTCAAGGAGCTCGAATACCCGGCCACCATAAAGCTAGAGTGGGGAGGTTTCAGATAAATTAGAAAATAATCTTGTGGATCAGAGCCGGTGGCCCTTGGAAGCTGTCATTATACTATATATATGCAAATGTCTGTTCGTAATGGAAAGCCCCAGTGTTCCTGTGTGAAGGGGGAATGGACAGCCTCTCAAACGATAAGTCTGAGAAATGAACCTGGACCCGCCTCTACTCTCTGCTGTTTTGGTGTAGATAGTCTCTGACAGCCACAGCTCTGGGCCAAGTTAAAGCTCTAGATTAGATTAGATCGATTAGATTAGTTTATTAGTTACATGCACAGGGTCACAGATGTAATCGCAGGGTACAGTGAAATTCGTATTCTCCGAGCTCCAACAGTACAGGTCAAAAAAAGAGAAGTGAATGATATTATAATGTTATTATTTGTAATATTATTATTAATAATAATAATACATGCACATTTACAACTGTAGCTATGCTATTAGGTTCTGCCCTTCCACCATAAACCCTTATAGATTCCATACTCTGTGTTTTCAATGGTGTCAAGTCCATTTTTAAATTAATCTCCTTGCAGTTGATGAACTTTCAATGTCATCTTCCCTCAGTAGAGACGATGTCTTGAGGGACACTCTTGTTCCCTTGAGTTTCTTGAAGGTTTTTCTTTGTATTATCAAGTTATGATGAAAAGTTTAGTAGAAGTTTCCGTGTCTGTTGTTGGCAACGCTTGAATGTGAGACACAGAAAATCTTCTCTAACCTAATGATCCTCAGCAGCATCCTCTGGCTCAGTCACATTGAGCCTTCATCGTCGTTCAGTCAGCCAATCTAGCTTTAAAGGATTGGTCACTCCAAATGTCCCATGGTCTGTCTCCATCTTTCCCTGACCATATGTACTGTCCTTGGTCTGTCTCACAGGAGGAGAGTGGCGGTCGAAGTACGACCGAGCCATCCGGGAGACTGAGTTCACCAAGAAGAGACTTCAGCAGGAGTTTGAAGACAAGCTGGAGACCGAGCAGCAGAATAAAAGACACCTGGAGAGAAGGGTACAGCACATCATTTATGTCCAAATACCTCCATTTTGTTTGCGAGTTTAGCCCAGTAATCCAAATTCATGCGGCGCGAGCAGACGAAAAGTCCAAAAGTTCCGTTACAGTCCGTGGAAACATGTCAAACAATGTATAGAATCAATCTTTAGGATGTTTTAATCATAAATCTTCAATAAGGTTTCAACCGGAGAATTCCTTTGTCTTCAGAAATGCAATGGAACGCAAGCTAACTGTCACGTGAACGCGCATGGTCAGCTCATGGCCAGCTCATGGCACTCTGCCAGACCCCTGACTCAAAGAGCCCTCATTCCCCCCTCCTTCACAGTAGAAGCATTAAACAAGGTTCTAAAGACTGTTGACATCTAGTGGAAGCCTTAGGAAGTGCAATATGACCAATCTCCCACTGTATATTCGATAGGCGATGAGTTGAAAAACTACAAACCTCAGATTTCCAACTTCCTGGTTGGATCGCCTGCCATATGAGTTCTGTTATACTCACAGACATCATTCAAACAGTTTTAGAAACGTCAGAGTGTTTTCCATCCTAATATACTAATAATATGCATATCTTAGCTTCTGGAACTGAGTAGCAGGCAGTTTACTCTGGGCACCTTATTCATCCAAGCTACTCAATACTGCCCCCAGCCATAAGAAGTTAATTCCATATTGTCCCCTTGTGTACTGTAGTGATATCTCATACTGTATGATAGTAGAGTACTCATACTGTGTGGGTGTGTGTGTAGCTGACTGACTTGCAGGCGGACAGTGATGAGGTGCAGCGCTCTGTGCAGCAGCTGAAGAAGAAGTGTAGCAGATTGACAGCTGAGCTGCAGGACACCAAGCTGCACCTGGAGGGCCAACAGAGCCGCAACCACGACCTGGAGAAGAAACAGAGGAAGTATGTACACGCACGCACACTCGCAGGCACACACACCAATACACAATGGTAAAGTCTTCATTCATCAGCTCTGGTTATTTAACACTGACTATAGATATAAGAAACCTCCGTTCGGTCACATATAACACTAGATGACTGACCATCCAAAGAGGGAGAAGTGATGAACCTGTTTCTTTGTCTGCTGAAATTTCCTCACTCTCACTAGCTGACCTACCTAGGATACTACTACACATTTCTTCATTTGAACAGAGAATAGAGACTGGCTGTAATCTGTGGAATTGCATTAGCCAAGGGAATGAGTCAGACTTTTAGAACTTGAGAGGTTTGTGCTGTGACAGAATGTGATCTCTCCCCTGGGGCTAATTGAAGATGCTCTGTGGGAGTAATCATTTTCAGCTGTGCAAAGCCGAGGACGGCTCCTCTTAGAGAAGAAAAAGAGAATTAAGAGACCTGACAGTTCAGAACACTTCACAATTCAGCTGAACACTCCTAAGTATAGCTGGCCCAGACAATTGAATAGAACATTATGCTCATGATTGTAAATTAACAGCCCACTCTTAACATTTAAAGGTGAGTGCTGATAATGAAGTTAAAATGGAGGCTATACTGCTAGCAATAGTCCTCAGTGGGATGAGAGGAAGTGAAATAGTTTTTTATTTCAATAAATTCAGTTGTAAATGATTTAACTCAACAAATGGTCCTGGTTAAATATTTGATCTTTGGAGAGGTCTTGAGGCCTTTCTGACGGCCTGTCATTAGTGTAACATGAGTGTTGTGTGTTGCAGGTTTGACTTGGAGCAGAACCAGGCCCAGGACGAGGTGCTGAGGGAGAAGAACCTGAGAGAGAAGCTGGGCCGGGAGAGAGACATGATGACTGGGGAGCTGTTCAGTCTGCGACAGCAGCTGCAGGTACCAGCTGGACATGGATGATAGATCATAATGTTATCGTTGCCCCTGGGAAGACCATGTTCTCCATGTCCTCTGTATGTCTTCTGGGCTGGTCCAGGAGTCCTCTGAGTATCCCTGTCTCTTTACTGCTCCCTGCCTGCCTGCTTGCCTGCCTGCAGGACAAAGACATGGAGCTGTGTGCCGTCCAGCTGAAGGTGGAGCAGCTGGATGCAGAGCTACAGGACCTGTCCTCCCAGGAGTCCAAGGACGAGGCGTCGCTGTCCAAGACCAAGAAGACCCTCCGCGACCTGGAGGCCAAGGTCAAAGACCAGGAAGAGGAGCTGGATGAGCAGGCCGGGACCATCCAGATGCTGGAGCAGGTAGAGGAGGTGAAGAGGGGAACGATACAGAGCCCTTATAGGAGTTGCCGGTCTATAACAGTCTATTTGTGTGTGTCCTTCAGGCCAAGCTGCGTCTGGAGATGGAGATGGTGAGTCTGCGGCAGACCCACTCCAAAGACATCGAGAGCAAGGATGAGGAGGTGGAGGAGATCAGGCAGTCCTGCAGTAAGAAGGTATGAAGGCCTGCTCACACTCAGCACACGACTGTATTTTCCACAGCAGTACTATTTGTGATTTTATCAGCTGTGCATAACCTCCCTACTTTAGAAAAACAAAATGCCGACCCATGTCAAGTATACAACAGCTCTGACAGGCACTTCAACTAACACACACAATAATGTGTAGGCAATCGTGTCAAATTACGCTGAACTCTGAATTCCTATCTTGACTGCCTTAATTTCCCCAATAGCAACAAGTCATGGCAACCATATCTGGAAATGACTGTTGACGTGATTTGTCGTCATTTGTAATGTTTTGATTACGTACTTGTATAATTTTTTATACATTTTTACCCACAGTAATTTCACATTGACAGTCAGGCATATAGTGCCGCATAGAGTATGACATTGATCTGCCCTCAACCTTTATCCCTATGGGGATGACATGTGGCGTGATAGATAATACTGACACTGCAGTGATGGTCATCTGTCAGCCTGTCCCAATGACTGTGTAGTTAATGTTATCAATCAATCAATCACATCTATTTGTAAAGCCCTTTTTACATCAGCCGATGTCACAAAGTGCTATACAGAAACCCAGCCTAAAATCCCAAACAGCAAGCAATGCAGGTGTAGAAGCACGGTGGCTAGGAAAAACTCCTTAGAAAGGCCAAAACCTAGGAAGAAACCTAGAGAGGAACCAGGCTATGAGGGGTGGCCAGTCCTCTTCTGGCTGTGCCGGGTGGAGATTATAACAGAACATGGCCAAGATGTTCAAATGTTCATAGATGACCAGCAGAGTCAAATAATAATAATCACAGTGGTTGTAGAGGGTGCAACAGGTCAGCACCTCAGGAGTAAATGTCAGTTGGCTTTTCATAGCCGATCATTCAGAGTATCTCTACCACTCCTGCTGTCTCTAGAGAGTTGAAAACAGCAGGTCTGGGACAGGTAGCACATCCGGGGAACTGGTCAGGGTTCCATAGCCGCAGGCAGAACAGATGAAACTGGAGCAGCAGCACGACCAGGTGGACTGGGGACAGCAAGGAGTCATCAGGCCAGGTAGTCGTGTGGCATGGTCCTAGGGCTCAGGTCCTATGAGAGAGAGAAAGAAAGAGAGAAAAAGAGAGAGAATTAGAGAGAGCATACTTAAATTCACACAGGACACCGGATAGACAGGAGAAATACTCCAGATATAACAGACTGACCCTAACCCCCGACACAAACTATCGCAGCATAAATACTGGAGGCTGAGACAGAAGGGGTCGGGAGACACTGTGACCTTGTCCGACGATACACCCGGACAGGGCCAAACAGGCAGGATATAACCCCACCCACTTTGCCAAAGCACAGCCCCTACACCACTAGAGGGATATCTTCAACCACCAACTTCCCATCCCGAGACAAGGCAGAGTATAGCTCACAAAGATCTCCCCCACGGCACAACCCAAGGGGGGGCGCCAACCCGGACAGGAAGACCACTTCAGAGACTCCACCCACTCAAGTGACTCACCCATCCTAGGAATTGCATGGAAGAGCACCAGTAAGCCAGTGACTCAGCCCCTGTAATAGGGTTTCCCACTGGAGAGAGGGGAACCGGCCAGCCAGAGACAGCAAGGGCGGTTCGTTGCTCCAGTGCCTTTCCATTCACCTTCACACTCCTGGGCGAGACTACACTCAATTGAAGGACCTACTGAAGAGATGAGTCTTCAATAAAGACTTGAAGGTTAAGACCAAGTCTGCGTCTCTCACATGGATAAGCAGGCCATTCCATAAAAATCTAGCTCTATAGGAGAAAGCCCTGCCTCCAGCTGTTTGCTTAGAAATTCTAGGGACAGTAAGGAGGCCTGCGTCTTGTGACCGTAGCGTACGTGTAGATATCTATGGCAGGACCAAATCGGAAAGATAGTTAGGAGCAAGCCCATGTAATGCTTTGTTGGTTAGCAGTAAAACCTTGAAATCAGCACTTACCTTAACAGGAAGCCAGTGTAGAGAGGCTAGCACTGATCAAATTATTTGGTTTAAGTCAAGATTCTAGCAGCTGTGTTTAGCACTAACTGAAGTTTATATAGTGCTTTGTCCAGGTAGCCGGAAAGTAGAGCATTGCAGTAGTCTAACCTAGAAGTGACAAAAGCATGGATTCATTTTTCTGCATAATCTTTGGACAGAAAGTTTCTGATTTTTGCAATGTTACGTAGATGGAAAAAGCGGTCCTTTAAACAGTCTCGATATGTTCGTCAAAAGAGAGATCAGGGTCCAGAGTAACGCCGAGGTCCTTCACAGTTTCATTTAAGACGACTGTACAACCATCAAGATTAATTGTCAGATTCAACAGAAGATCTCTTCTTGGGACCTAGAACTAGCATCTCTGTTTTGAGTTTAAATGTAGAAAATTTGCCGCCATACACTTTTTTTATGTCTGAAACACAGACTTCCAGGGAGGGCTTTACCATGTTTCATCGAAATGTACAGTTGTGTGTTGTCCGCATAGCAGCGAAAGTTAACGTTATGTTTCCGAATGACATCCCCAAGAGGTAAAATATATAGTGAAAACAATAGCGGTCCTAAAACGGAGCCTTGAGGAACACCGAAATATACAGTTGATTTGTCAGAGGACAAACCATCCACAGAGACAAAGTCTACTGAGTCTACTGATCTTCCTCCTGTCTGTCTCTGTCTCTGTCTGTCTGTCCATTCTACAGCTGAAGCAGATGGAGGTACAGCTGGAGGAGGAGTATGATGACAAGCAGAAAGTCCTGCGTGAGAGGAGAGAGCTGGAGACCAAATTGCTGTCTGCCCAGGACCAGGTACTCCATCACACTGTTACTGATGTGTGTGTGTGTGCATGCGTGTGAGCACATCTGGGTGCTCATCACCCCGTCATTGTAAATAAGAATTTGTTCTTAACTGACTTTCCTAGTTAAATAAATAAAAATCAATATTTTTAAATCACTCTGACTGGCTGTCTACACTGCTTGCCTCACGTGTGTGAGCTTTGCAAAATAATTTTTTTAAATCTATATTATTCAATTATTGCACCCACACTGCTTGCACGCGCCAACAAGCGTCTGCGTTGCCAAGGGCTATCACGGAACTCAAACCAGCTGCGCACGTGCACCATCATGCATAAATGTATTTTGTTCCCCCACACCAAACGCGATCACGACACGCAGGTTAAAATATCAAAATAAACTCTGAACCAATTATATTAATTTGGGGACAGGTCGAAAAGCATTAAACATGAATGGCAATTTAGCTAGCTAGCTAGCTTGCACTTGCTACCTAATCTGTCCTATTTAGCTAGCTTGCTGTTGCTAGCTAATTTGTCCTGGGATATAAACATTGAGTTGTTATTTTACCTGAAATGCACAAGGTCCTCTACTCCGCCAATTAATCCACACATAAAATGGTCAACCGAATCGTTTCTAGTCATCTCTCCTCCTTCCAGGCTTTTTCTTCTCTTGACTTTATATTGCGATTGGCAGCTTTCATAAATTAGGTGCATTACCGCCACCGACCTCGTTCGTCTTTCAGTCACCCACGTGGGTATAACAAATGAGGAAAAGGCACGTGGGTATCTGCTTCTATAAACCAATGAGGAGATGGGAGAGGCAGGACTTGTAGCGCGATCTGCGTCACAAATAGAACTGAATTCTATTTAGCCCTTGGCAATGCAGACGCTTGTTGGCACGGGAGTGGTGTGGGTGCAATAATTGAGTAATATAGATTTCAAAATGTATTTTGCAACGCACGCGACGCGAGCGGTGTAGTCAGCCTGTAAAATCGAAGTCAGTTCTACCGAATTGGTGGAATGACCCAGAGACTGTTTGCGTTTTCACTTCTAGGTGGGCTGCAGGGACGTGGAGACAGAGAAGAGGCTGAGGAAGGACCTGAAACGCACCAAAGTGCTGCTGGCTGACGCCCAGATTATGCTGGACCACATGAAGAACAACGCCCCCAGCAAGCGAGAGACCGCCCAGCTCAAAAACCAGGTACACCACCCTACATTACACTACATGGCCCGTCTAATTAACATCAGGTCAATCAGGTGCTTCAGTGACATTCTCAGCTCTTCTACTACAAATAGTCCTGTCAAAATGTATTGTACTTGCTCTTCCGATCAAGGACAGGGTGTTACATTTTGTGATTTCTGAAGATTTCTTATTTTCCCTGACCTTGACCTTCTAATCCTCTCTCCCCCTCTCTTCCTCCACCTCCTCTTCCTCCTCCTGTTATATCTCCCTTCACAGCTGGAGGAGTCAGAGTTCACGTGTGCTGCGGCGGTGAAGTCTCGTAAGGGCATGGAGATAGAGATCGAGGACCTGCACATCCAGATGGAGGATGTGGTCAAAGTCAAGATGTCGGTGAGTGAGAGCTCCCTCAGCTGTCCCGTCTCAATATGAGAGGATTCCCTACCATTTTAGCTGCCTAGTGTGAACTGCACACAGAGTACGGAGTACGTCCACATCAGTGTGCTGTATTTCAATTTCCTTTTAAAAGGGCTTACAGCTCAGTTAAATCAGTCATGATAGCCATTTATCTAGGTAAAACATGCACTGAGTATGCCAAACATTAGGAACACCTTTCTAATATTGAGTTGCACCCCCCATTTTGCCCTCAGGACAGCCTCAATTAGTCGGGGCATGGACTCTACAAGGTGTCAAAAGTGTTACATAGGGATGCTGGCCCATGTTGACTCCAATTCTTCCCACAGTTGTGTCAAGTTGTCAGGATGTCCTTTGGGTGGTGGACCATTCTTGATACACACGGAAAACTGTTGAGCAGGAAAAACCCAGCAGCGTTGCAGTTTGATACAAACCGGTTTGCCTGGCACCTACTGCTATAACCCGTTCAAAGGCACTTTTATCTTGCCCATTGACCCTCTGAATGGCACACATACACAATCCATGTATTTGTATTTATTATGGATCCCCATTAGTTCCTGCCAAGGCAGCAGCTGCTCTTCCTGGGGTCCAAACACACCAAAACACCCACATTGCATATACAACAACAGATTAAACAGTGAACTATGTTTGTACTGAATGAGCTAAAGATAACAGTACATCATATAACATCCCTACACAACCACATATCCACAACACAACATGTTCAATATCACAATGTGTACGTATGCATGTGTCTGTACTTTTGTGTGTGTCTCAGTTGTCTCGAGGCTTTAACATCCTTCTTTAACCTGTCTCCTCCCCTTCATCTATACCAGTGGTTCCCAAACTTTTTATAGTCCCGTACCCCTTCAAACATTCAACCTCCAGCTGCGTACCCCCTCTAGCACCAGGGTCAGCGCACTCTCAAATGTTGTTTTTTGCCATCATTGTAAGCCTGCCACACACACACTATACAATACATTTATTAAACATAAGAATGAGTGTCAGTTTTTATCACAACCCGGCTCGTGGGAAGTGACAAAGAGCTGTTACAGGACCAGGACAAAAATTATAATATAATAATCAATCATTTTGTTCTTTATTTAGCCATCTTACATATAAAACCTTATTTGTTCATCAAAAATGATGAATAACTCACCACAGGTTAATGAGAAGGGTGTGCTTGAAAGGATGCACATAACTCTGCAATGTTGGGTTGTATTGGAGAGAGTCTGTCATTTTCCACACACAGTCTGTGCCTGTATTTAGTTTTCATGCTAGTGAGGGCCGAGAATCCATTCTCACATAGGTATGTGGTTGCAAAGGGAATCAGTGTCTTAACAGTACGATTTGCCAATGCAGGAAACTCTGAGGGCAGCCCTATTCAGAAATCTGGCAGTGGCTTCTGATTTAATAAAAATTTTCACAGAACCGCTTGTTGCACTTTCGATGAGGCTCTCTTGTTCAGATATCGATAAATGGACTGGAGGCGGGGTATGAAAGGGATAACGAATCCAGTTGTTTGTGTCATCCGTTTTTTGGGAAAGTGCCTGTGTAATTGCGCACCCAGCTCACTCAGGTGCTTTGCTATATTGTACTTAACCTTGAGTTCATTTGCACACAAAAAAATCATACAATGATGGAAAGACCTGTGTGTTGTCCTTGTTAATGTTGACAGAAAAGAGCTCCAACTTCTTAATCATAGCCTCAATGTTGTTCTGCACGTTGAATATAGTTGTGGAGAGTCCCTGTAATCCTAGATTCAGATCATTCAAGAGAGAAGAAACCTTCACCCAGATAGGCCAGTCGTGTGAGAAATTCGTCATCATGCAAGTGGTCAGACATGTGAAAATTATGGTCAGTAAAGAAAACTTAAAGCTCGTCTCTCAATTAAGAAAAACGTGTCAATACTTTGCCCCTTGATAACCAGCGCACCTCTGTATGTTGTAAAAGCGTTACATGGTCGCTGCCCATATCATTGCATAGCGGAGAAAATACACGAGAGTTCAGGGGCCTTGCTTTAACAAAGTTAACCATTTTCACTGTAGTGTACAAAACATCTTTCAAGCTGTCGTGCATTCCCTTGGCAGCAAGAGCGTCTCGGTGGATGCTGAAATTTACCCAAGAGGCATCGGGTGGAACTGCTTGCATGAGCTACCACTCCACTATGTCTCCCTGTCATGGCTTTTGCGGCATTAGTACAGATACCAACACATCTTGACCACCAAAGTCCATTTGATGTCACAAAGCTGTCCAGTACTTTAATAATATCCTCTCATGTTGTCCTGGTTTCCAGTGGTTTGCATAAATGTAACGGACATATACCAGGAGCTGTGCCAGGCCCGCCACGTCTGTTGACTCATCCAGCTGTAATGCCAATAATTCCCTGGCTTGTATGCGAAGCAGTAATTGTTTCAAAACACCTCCTGCCATGTAACTGATGCGTCGTGAAACAGTGTTGTTTGATGAAGGCATTGTCTGTATTGTTTTTTTGGATCTTTCCCCCAGCATTGTCCCAGCCATATTCACGGCAGCAGGAAGAATTAAGTCCTCCACAATAGTATGGGGCTTGCCTGTCCTAGCCACTCGGTAGCTCACCATATAAGACGCTTCTATCCCCTTCTTATTAATGCTATCTGTTGCTTTTATACATGTCTTACTACTCGAAGTCATCTATTCTAGCTCAAAAAACTCCCGTGGCTTATTTTTCTAAATGTCAGGTTTCGTTTCTAAATGTCTGTGCACGAGTGAAGGTTTCCCGCGGGAGAGGGACGTTAAATATGATTGGATGTTAATTATTTGACTAGGCTACCTGTATTTGATATTGTGTTGTTATTTCGCTGAACACTAGATGGTTTCATTTTATTTTTGGCAGTGAAATTAGTCTACTCAGGGGAGAAAAAAACCTCACCCAAATGTATAGCTCCGTTGTAAATATAAATGTACTGTTTAAATAAAAAAGGTAAATCACATTTTTATTTGGCGTACCCCCGACGGCATTGCGCGTACCCCTGTACCCCAGTTTGGGAATAACTGATCTACACTGATTGAAGTGGATTTAACAAGTGACATTAATAAGGGATCATAGCTTTCACCTGAATTCACCTGGTCAGTCTATGTCATGGAAAGAGCTGGTGTTCTTAATGTTTTTTATACTCCGTGTAGATGTGACATGAACAATTTCTGTCCATGCAATTTTAATTTAGCCTTTCAAGGACACACGTTCCGCTAGCGGCACACCCCCCCCACCCCCACTGAAAAGGCAGAGCCGCGAAATTCAAAAAAATATATATTTTTTAAATATTTAACTTTCACACATTAAAGTCCAATACAGCTAATGAAAGACACAGATCTTGTGAATCCAGCCAACATGTCCGATTTTTAAAATGTTTTACAGGGAAGACACAATATGTAAAGATGTAAATCTATTAGCTAAAAACACATTAGCATAATCCACCATCTTTTATTTGTCCACCAACACCAGTAGCTATCACCAATTCGGCTAAACTAAGATATTTATAGCCCCTAACCAAGAAAAAAACTCATCAGATGACAGTCTGATAACATATTTATGGTATAGGATAGGTTTTGTTAGAAAAATGTGCATATTTCAGGTAGATGGCATAGTTTACAATTGCACCCACCGTCACAAATGGACTAGAATAATTACAATGAGCAACGTGTTTACCTAACTACTAATCATCAAACATTTCGTAAAAATACACAGCATACACTAATCGAAAGACACAGATCCTGTGAATACAGACAATATTTCAGATTTTCTAAGTGTCTTACAGCGAAACACAATAAATCGTTATATTAGCATAGCACATGTGCAAACATTACCCCAGCATTGATTCTAGCCAAAGAGAGCGATAACGTAAACATCGCCAAAATATATTATTTTTTTCACTAACCTTCTCAGAATTCTTCAGATGACACCCCTGTAACATCACATTACAACATACATATACAGTTTGTTCGAAAATGTGCATATTTAGCCGCCACAAATCATGGTTAGACAATGGGAAAAGTAGCCCAGCTGGTGAGAAAATGTTCGTGCGCCATATTAGACAGTGATCTACTCGTATACATAAATACTCATAAACGTGACTAAAAAATATAGGGTGGACAGCGATTGATAGACAATTTAATTCTTAATACAATCGCGGAATTACATTTTTTTAAATTATCCTTACTTTTCAATACAGTTTGCGCCAAGCGAAGCTACGTCAAAAAAGATGGCGTCCAAAGCCACTAGCATTTTTCGACAGAAACACGATTTATCATAATAAATTGTTCCTACTTTGAGCTGTTCTTCCATCAGTATCTTGGGCAAAGGATCCTTTCTTGGGTCTAATCGTCTTTTGGTGGAAAGCTGTCCTCTTGCCATGTGGAAATGCCAACTGTGTTCGGCATGAACTGGAAGCGTGCCCAGAGATTCACAGCGTCTCAGAAATAAATGTCCCAAAATCGCACTAAACGGATATAAATTGCTATAAAACGCTTTAAATTAACTACCTTATGATGTTTTTAACTCCTATAACGAGTAGAAACATGACCAGAGTAATATTACTCCCTACACTAATGCTTGGAACAAGTGCGGGTCGGTGGCCGCCGCGCGCATGACGCAGCAAGAAAAGAGTTCCTAGCTACAGGTTTTTTTTATTTATAGTGCCTGTGATTGCGCAATCGACCCCATTCAAATCGTCATCACGTAAAGGCATCCAGGGGAAGACGTAAGCAGTGTCCGTATACTCATAGGAATAACCTTAAAACTGACTCCAGAACAGGGGCCAACATTTCTGAAATCTGACTCCATGTCAGGGAAATTGCTGTAGAATGAGTTCTGTTCAACTTAGAGACAAAATTTCAACTCCTATAGAAACTATAGACTGTTTTCTATCCAATAATAATAATAATATGCATATTGTACGATCAAGAATTTTGTAGGAAGCCGTTTCAAAAATTACACGATTACCATAAATAGTGACAACAGCACCCCCTAGCCTTAAGAAGTTAATTGAACAGAAATGCAGATTGGTATATTTTAATGAGATTGCATGCTTAATGACCCTGTTTATTGTTGTGATACACAATCGACACATCTTTTTGTTAAGGAAATCATTCCGTATTTGTGTAATTGCAGCGCTTTACCACATTTTTTACGACACAACAAAACCAAACAGTGTTATTAAAAACAGTAGGAGAGCCTGTCGTTTCTTTTACTCTCCCTTTCACACAGGGTAGACTATTTTAGTGTGTGTTAAAACACTGCCACGAATTTGCACAAATCCCCCCCATCATCATTGACATTTTTCTTTTTTCTGTAAATGGCCCATTTCTCGATTATGTGCTAATGGATTAATTAGCATTGTTGATATTTTTTATGTCCTCATTAATGCGTTCCATAATCACTTCCCATGAGAGTGCTTTCTGTGTTTTAGAGGAAATTGCGGGAAGAGAGTGACACTTGTGGTCCTCTGGGGACAGAGAGAGGACAGAGAGTGACCCTGTAGAGCTGCTAATTGCTGTGTTTATGGTTATGAAAGGTATTTTAAATGTCTCCAGTTTGGGTTGGCATACTAAGAGGCTGGGTGTCTTTCCCTCCAGAGTAGATCTGATGGTCTGCCTTAGGACACTAGTTCCAAGCTATTACATGGTGTATTGGCCACAAAGGTCTGTCTGCAGGCCTAAATGACCCAATCAGGTGTGATTATAGTAAACCACACTAATCCACCACCAGGATCAGGCCTGGTAGATATCCATTAGATGACTGGCCAGCTGTTGACAATTGATTACTTTCACTGGCTCTGGTTTTAAAACAGCTCAGCTGTTAAAGTTTGTCTTTCTCTTTCTTCCCCTCTTCCTCTCTCTCAGCTTGAGGAGCAGGTGTCCCGTCTGCAAAGGGAGAAGAACGACCTACAGTCTCGTATGGAGGAGGACCAGGAGGACATGAACGAGCTGATGAAGAAACACAAGGCTGCCGTCTCCCAGGTAAACCCTGCCCCTGAACAGCTTCTGGTCTGTAGACCTGCACTATAACTCTGACACATACTGTACATCCCTCTCAGCTACACAGCTTCTGGTCTGTAGACCTGCACTATAACTCTGACACATACTGTACATTCCTCTCAGCTACACAGCTTCTGGTCTGTAGACCTGCACTATAACTCTGACACATACTGTACATTCCTCTCAGCTACACAGCTTCTGGTCTGTAGACCTGCACTATAACTCTGACACATACTGTACATTCCTCTCAGCTACACAGCTTCTGGTCTGTAGACCTGCACTATAACTCTGACACATACTGTACATTCCTCTCAGCTACACAGATTCTGGTCTGTAGACCTGCACTGGGAACCAGTATCCGTATGCTTTCAAAATCTCTTAATGTATTTTCCTATGTGTAGGCGGAACATTTGAGACGCTAGAGATAAACAAACCAAATTTTGCATTCAGAGATGTGCAATCTGTTACACAGGAGGTAACATGAATTATAATATATTGTCCTGAATACTTGACTGTTGGATATTAATCCACCTCCTAAGTTAAAATACCTATGTTAAATGGAAGCATCCCACATAAAACTATCCAGAGTTTCATTCCAAAACGCTATACAGTATATCCATTTTCAGAAATGTTGGTAATAGCTTTTATTGTTTAATGAAATTATGAATGAGATTAGCGTGTTTTTCACTATCTAATCATGGCATTGGGTTGTTCAATGACAGACATGTATTTGTGTCACGACTTCCGCCGAAGTCAGCCCTTCTCCTTGTTCGGGTGGTGTTCGGCGGTCGACGTCACCGGCTTTCTAGTCACCACCGATCCATGTCTCAGTTTCGTTTTGTCTGTATTACACACACCTGGTTTCAATTCCCATATCATGTTCCTTATTTAATCCTCTGGCATACATTTCTGTTCTGTCCGTGATTGTTGGTGTCTTTAGTGGTTGTTGTATGTGCTAGTGTGTATGTATGTTCCTATTTGGAATTTTGCTTGACTTTTTTGAGTAAACTCTGTTGTGTTGCTCAAAACCTGTGTCCTGCGCCTGACTCCGCTACATCTCTGCACCCAATCGCTGACAATTTGTTTAAAATCTATTGATGGTTATCTTTTCAGAGAGACAAATAATCATGTTTTTTTTTTCAAAATGCTACATATCCGCCTCACTTTCAGAGAAACAAGTAGTGCAGCTAGGTTTTACATAGTGAAATGTAACAAATAACAATTTTTTAAAGAAATGTACAAATTATACGTGACATCAATATTTAATAAAAAAATAACTCAATACATTAATATGAAATCTGTATGTAAAACATTTACATTGGACATTTTTACTGTTATTCAGAGTGACTTACAGTAAGGGAATTCGTCTTAAGATGGCTAGGTGAAACAACCACATATCACAGTCAAATATACAGGATATGAGCAGCAGGTAGCCTAGCGATTAAGAGCGTTGGGCAAATCCCCAAGCCGAGTAGGTGAAAAATCTGTTTGTGCCCTTGAGCAATTAAGCTCCTGTAAGTCGCTCTGGATAAGAGTGTCTGCTAAATGACAAATAAAATGGTAATAAATAGGAACATTCCATTTGAGCTAAACGATGTGTGTGTGTGTGTGTTTGTGTGTGTGTGTGTGTGTATATATAGTATTTTGCAAAAAATAAATAAAACATCTAAAATGTAGGAATTCAAAATGTGATAACAGTAATATTTTACACACACCTGAAGGTACCCATAACCAATAATTGCTGACGAAAAAACACAAATGTAAAAAATTGGTGGATGATATAGTGTTTTGGAAGTAAACTCTTCAAAAACTGTAATTATCTCTGTGTGTTTGTGATGTGACAGTCTGCCAGAGACCTGGCCCAGATCAGTGACCTGCAGGCCCAGCTGGAGGAAGCCATGAAGGAGAAGCAGGAGATCCAGGACAAGGTAACTACACACTGCCATGGCTGCCTGCCAATCCCCCTGCCTGCCTGCCTGCCCCCCACCCATACCCATCTACTCACACCTTCACCAGCCACTCAGAGGACATCATGCCCTCAGCACAATCATACAGGTTGTCCTACACCTACACCGTTACCTTCACCTGGAGAGGATCAGAGCTCTGTCTGTCTGCTTACAGCCTGATCTTACCGCTCACTCTGCTTGCTGTAAGGTAGTTTTAAGAGCTGCCACCAAAGGCAGCGATAGATGGCTATCTATCTATCTATTGTATCTATCTAAATCCTGTAGCCCTGCAGTGATTAACAGATCCACAATGAGAGGAACACTGTGTTCTTAATGACATGAAAGGCCAGCTCTAAATCCTCCTTCTCTCAGATGCAAAGCTCCTCATTAGGAGCCCTGGTGCATTTTGGGTACTTTTAGTTAGTGTATGTCTTTCATCCTCTTATCAGATATGAGAAAAGTCTTAAGACGAAACAAGTTTGCAAAGCATTGATCTTCTTCCCCTCCACAAAGCTGTGCAATGGGATCTGTGATTGTTATTTATGTCTGTAGAGGCTACTGGGGTTATCCTATCCTCGGCTTATTGGCTATTCACATCAGATAATACTAGCATTAGAGGCAACAAAAATGTGGCTAGATTCCCAACATTTCAGCCAGGGGGGATGCTATTCACAATGCAGATGAAGGGAAGAGGTGAATGTATTTATTTTGGGTATAAACACATATCTGTTGAATGCAGACCTAATATTGATTATAGAAGAAATAGAGGGAGGGTTGCATAGGGCAGAGTGGAGGTGTTCAGTGTGGTGTAATCAGTACTTCAGTATGTCACTGTGTGTGTGTTGCCCCCCTCCAGTTACAGTCCCTGCAGAGCCAGCTGGAGTTCCAGGAGCAGTCCATGGTGGAGAAGTCCCTGGTCAGCAGGCAGGAGGCCAAGATCCGTGAGCTCGAGACCAAGCTGGAGTACGAGAGGACCCAGATCAAACGCCTGGAGGTAAGACGGGGGTGGGAGAGGGAGGGAGGGAGGGAGGGAGGGGGAGAAAGAGGGAGGGAGGGGGAGAAGGAGGGGAAGAAGGAGTGAGTGAGGGAGGGGGATAGAGTGGAAAGGAGGGAGGAAAAGGGGGAGAAGGAGGGAGGGGGAGAGAGTGGGAGGGAGGGAGGGAGGGAGAGGGGGAGAAGGAGGGAGGGGGAGAGAGTGGGAGGGAGTGAGGGGGGGAGAGATGGAGGGGGAGAGAGTGGGAGGGAGGGAGGGAGGGAGAGGGAGGGAGGGAGTGGGAGGGGGGGAGGGAGGGAGTGAAGGAGGGAGTGAGTGAGTGTGAGAGGGAGGGAGGGGTGGGAAAGAGGGAGGGAGTGAAGGAGTGAGTGAGTGGGAGGGAGTGGGAGAGAGGGAGGGAGGGGGAGAAAGAGGGAGGGAGTGAAGGAGTGAGTGAGTGAGTGGGAGAGAGGGAGGGAGGGGGAGAAAGAGGGAGGGAGTGAAGGAGTGAGTGAGTGAGTGAGAGCAAGAGAGATGGGCTTGTATGTGGGAGGTAGAGGGCAAGCTGTGAGGCTACATTTTGGGTCATTGAACAAATGCTGTGAGGGAAATATATTTTACGACAGTCATACTATCTTTCTCTGGCCAGCTGTGATTTCTGCACACCTGAGCTCAATTGGAAATTCTTAGTGACCTCAATTTGACCCTTCTCCAACTACATTAACCACACCACAAACCTCAAAGTGAAATGTGCTCACTGCTCAGGCACCTATGCTGGATGTCTCAGCTGTGTTCTATGCGGTTCTGACCCAGTTCCATCTCCTCGTCCCCAGAGCTTGACAGGTCGTCTGAAGGAGAACCTGGAGAAGATGACGGAGGAGAGAGACCACCGCGGTAATGGAGAGAACAGGGAGAACGAGCAGAACAAACGCATACAGAGACAGATGAGGGACATCAAAGAGGAGATGGCTGAGCTGTCCAAGAAGGAGGCCGAGGCCAGCCGCAAGAAGCACGAGCTGGTAAGGAAGAGGGCCCCGTCAGCAGAGTATTAATTAAAGTATGGACTGGACTCTCCTTGTTAGGTCGTACAGGGGTAATATCCTCATTTAGGGTGGGGATGTCTTGGTTTACAGGGGTTTGGGGTGACAGTCACTTACTCTGCATCATGATCCATCAGGAAATGGACATAGAGAGTCTGGAGGCAGCCAATCAGAGTCTGCAGGCAGACCTCAAGCTGGCCTTCAAGAGGATTGGAGACTTGCAGGCTGCCATAGAGGATGAGATGGTCGACAGTGACGGCGATGATGACCTCGTAAACAAGTAGGTGCCCCCCTCTCTTCTTCAGCCGGAGGACAGATTCTCTTTGTAATGAAGTTGTAATAAAGTTGTCAGAAACATCTGCCCATTATTTAATGTCTGTCCTGCTTTAATCCCCTGTTCCTGATTCTTTGTTGGTTTGTCTTCTTGTTTAGTTGCCTGCTGAGGTTTCTTTTATTGGCATGTTCAGGGTTACACTACCTCTGAGGCCCACTGAAGTAAACACTGTTGCCATACAGGGCCTCTGAGAGTGAGTTTAGACTTCCTTTTAAACAATGAGGTCAGAGAGAGGATGAGTGAGCTGGTATTCTGAATCACTGCCCAAAACCGTGCAGTATGGAGAGATGTTCATCAGATTTTCTGCAGCAATTATTTTGAGCCGCCTTGTCTTCTTTTCACACACAATGAAGCTCTATCTATCCTGAGGCACACTACATCCCCGGTTGGGTTGGTCTCAAACTGTTAACTGTATTTCTCCTTTTCTGTTCCTCTCTTTTTCTCTTTCTCTTTTGTTTCCTCTCCCACTCATCGCCCAGTTTACAAGACATGGTGACAAAGTATCAGAAACGAAAGAACAAAACGTAAGAACAGACAATGCATCCTTTCTTTTCCCATTATTGTTTGGTTTCAAGGTTTTAAAATCATCGTCCCACGAGAGAATGATGCTGTATTAGGGAGACATTGCACTTCTGCTGTTTATGATGACATTTTGAGCAGAAGGAACTTAGTTCAAACTACTTTAAGATTAGCATCTCTACAAACCTACTGCTTGAGATGTGCTCACCGCTGTGGAAAAATTCTATATAATTTCAAAAAATAAAACACGGTCATGGAATACCTGTAGATACTGCATCACTCTCCCATTAAATATCATGAACCATTGTCCCATTTTAGCCAACAACCATGGACCTTCACTCTCTGTTATGTGACATGCCATTCTACATTCATGCTTTTGAGGACCCACTAACTCATTTCATCGTGTTCAAGAGCATTGATAGATTTCTAAACAGTATAACCTATTAATCACAAAAGGTTGAGTCTTTGTTTACTTGTTTTTACATCTCTCTGTGATGGAAGGTAGGTTTGCTCTCTGTAGAGTGTGCTTGAGCTGCTCGTTTCGCAGCGCCTAGCTTGCTCTACTCAAGTCACCGTGCTGTCTTAATCACTTTGGACTTAGACATAAAATCATTTATTCTAAAGCCCCATAATTAAAGTTAACATTCCAATTCCAGTGTAGCTCGTCATGTCTTGATGGAAGAATGCAAACGTGCGTCACAATTTTGAATGAAAGAGGGTGCTTTGTATGTGATTTGTAGTTAGTGTCTGCAGTTCATTTTCGCAGCATGTTCTATTTGTGTCAGTATTAACCTCTAATTGCTTGTTCCAAGAGAGAACACTTCGCTGCCCTGTGAGTCAATTTCTCTCATTGTTATTCATTCATTTGCCATCAGACAGGCATCTCATGTGAATCAGCACAGTGCACGGTGTCTGTCTGTACATCAGCATCAAGCTTGTGGGTTCCTCACTTAGCTGTGCTCAAGAGAAAAGAAAGTGAATCACCATGGTTACTTAGGAGCAAATTTGTTCTCCCTTTTGATCTGTATGTAATAGCAGCGAGCTAAACATTAATGGAAGAATTGATTTGCCATCGAATTGTGAAGGGAATGTTCAGCAGGATTAGGACTTATTTTTGATCTGGATTTGAGTAATTGCACCAATAAAAGGTGACAATGGTAGGAATGGTTTTTGTGTGCGTGTGAAGGGGATAACGAATAATCAATTGGTATGAAACCTTTGGACATCTCTTTCCTGGTTTCTGAGATGTACTTTGAAACATTAAGAGGGAAGGAAAGGTGTCACCTTTCCACTGCACTCTTCATTTTCAGGCAGTTCTTTATCCAATGTACCCTTTCATGGTCATAAGAAGATCACACAAAACATATTCTGAACAGTACAGGTCTTTGAAGACTGTGGAGTATGTGAGTCTGACTGTGTGTACACAGTGTACTGCAAAACACTGCTCAAATAACATGGATTTAATGGACCTGTCTCTGCCGTAATCAGTGAACAGTTTGACCATGATAGGAAATGCTGGGACCAAGAGGATGCAAGTGTAGAATACTGTAGACAGGACCCATCCATATGGAGCTTCATGAGGATGTACTGTAGGTATGTGGGACAGAGATATACAACCAGTGGAGGCCGGTTGTCATAAGCGATTCATGTCGGGCTCTAAATTCTCTGTGCTTGTTTGCGCCCTGGAGCCTCAGCGCTGCTTAGCCAGTGGTGTGAGGCCAAGGACATAAATTGTGTGTGACACGATTTGCAAAGCACTCGATTACAAGGCGCCTCCGTCCCACAGCTGCTCCAGTGCAGGTGTTTGTGTGTTTCGGTTTGTGGGAAAAAGAGAATAGTTTTGCCTTGCATGTGGGAGTCAGTCCGTAAACTATCTTTCCCAGAAAGCTGTGTTTGATACATTGAAAATGAGAGAGACCCTAAATGACTGAGTCTAATAAGGTAGCAAATGTCCATGTCCACAGACGGCCACAATTTGTATTGATTTATCAGGGGGTGCTGCAGCACCCTCAGCACCCCTACTTCCTGCCGCTGTGTACTGTATGCCTCCATCCATTCTGAGAGCACGTCTCTGTCTCTATGCAGGTAAATGGAACTGTGGTTCTGCACATGCAGAGAGGGGAGGCAACACAAACACTTTGTTCATGGAGACTTGATTGAATGCGTGATATACCGTTGTATTGCTCTCTGCAGTGGGAGGCTTTAATGGCAGGCATGTAAATGTGAGCAGGGCGATGCAGCCCAGCGGTCTATACCATTAAAGAAAGCCATCATCAGAGACCTCTTTGAATAAGATGCACAATGTTGGCTCGTGATAAGCACTTTGCATCCTGTCCCACAGCCTTGCCAGATAAGCTGGTCAAAGAAGAAAGGAAACCCGTCCTTTGCTTTTGGTGTTTATCACGCGTCACAAAATAGTGCTATTTTGATTGATGTCACGTCACAACAGACAGTGTAAATTGTTGTTTGGATTGATGCAGAGACTGAATGTTATTGGTTATGATCCAAATTGTTTCTCTTTTCTGTCAATGTTCATGTATAGTTCATTCTGGTACTAGAAACGCATGAACACTGCTAGGCTTAGTTGTTCCCAGACACGTTTGTCCATTACCTAAGACTTTAGCCCCTGTGGGTGGCCCCTTCCCCTCTCCCCTCACCTCTCCTACTCCCCTGTCCGTCCCCCCTGTCCATCAAACAACAGATGCATAATACAGTGTCAGAGAAGCTTCACCTTTGCAGGATTGAGGAACAGATGAATCAGGATGGAAATGCTCCCGCTGACCTTTCCCAAGCGTGATCTAATATCATTTCTCCGCGGGTTCCCTCCAGTATCTGTTTACTGCTTGTTATTGTCAAGGCCAGGGCTAGAGGGCCATCTCATCGGCTCAGCCCCAATAACAATCTACATCAACAGGCCACGCTCAGCCACTCGCCACAGACATCCTAAAAGCCTCGCTATGGCCACAGAGTTAATTACGCCTTCATGAGCTCCATTCATTTGCATTCCGCTCCGCTCGGAGGCACCATGACTCGTTTCACTCGACCGCCCCCATCATAAGCGATTATACATTTAACAGGGGAAGAGAAAGCACGCATTCAGATTTATGGATGCACCAATATCTAATATAATTTTTTTTTTCTCTCTTTCAAACGATTCTTCTTGGTTTTTCATCGAACTTACTGTGGCCTAACTTTAGCTTTGTGGCTGATATTTTTTTGTATCAATCTTCAGAAAGTAGCAGAGCCCAACACTAGATTTTGACTGGTAAACTAGTTTGCGACTGGGTGCAAATTCTAGGTCTGTCATCGCTCTACGTTAACAGACTGCTGTTGTCTCCCTAAAGCTTGTTGTGATTGCCTGCATTTGCATTGCTCAACCCCAAGTTACTGTTACAATGAATGGAATACAGCTGCTGTCTGACTAACTAAATCAGAAAGCTGTTATCTTATGACATTCAAAACATAATTTGTCAGTGTTGTACTTCCTGTCCAAACCAACAGTTTTCCTCTATGGTGGATCCTCACTAACCCTCCCAGATGACTCTTTTTAAACAGCTCTGCCTCCTGCCAACACCAACAGCAACATAACAACACTGTTTGCTCTCCTTTTGTCTTCCTCAGTGGTGACGAGTCGGACACGGACTCAGAGGTGGAGGACCGTGTGGACGGGGTCAAGTCCTGGCTGTCCAAGAATAAGGGCTCCACCAAGACTCTGTCAGACGAGGGCAGTCTGAAGAGCTCCAGGTCAGTCTTGTCTTGACTTGTCTGTCTGTCTATCAGCCTCCTCAGTTGACAGCCTCCTCATTATGTTATCATCCCCCTTCCTTCTGGCTGGGCCCTGATAAATCAGTGATGGCTTCCTCAATCCCATCCCATTCCTATATGAGTTTACCCTGCTGAGAACTAAAGAGCCCAGGATTAGCTGAGGCAGGGTGGAATGGAAGGGTGAGTATTTCATGAGATTAGGTGTCATCTCTCTCTGCCTCCCTGTCATCCCTCTAATGACAGCAGGCGGCACAGCAGAGGGAAGAGGGATACGGGCGCTGTGCTGCCTGTCAGATTTATTGAAGTGGCCCAAGGCCAGCTGGCATACCTGCTAAATGGCCCCTCTCTCTGTTCTGCCTGAGATGAATGCATTTCCTCCCCACTGGCAGACAGCACAGGATAGCCCCAAATATATACCTGCTCTTTTTGACGAGCTTTAGCAGATCGACTCACAACTTAACTTTCCTTATTACACTCACTTCAGAGGACAAAGTGTCATCAGGAACTTCAGTTAGCTGCTGCTGGAAAAGTTGGGGAATGTTGACAAGCATTCTACACTTAAGGGATTCAATCACATGTATTTCATCCTTCTGAACTTTTCATTTCATCATTTCATTAAGTCTGTAAATTCTCATCTTTTCTCTCTCTGTTTCTCTGTGTCTCTGTTGGTTGTTTCCATGGTGTTCTTGTTCCTACACCGTCCTCTTCATGGCATCTCAGATATGCAGTGAATGTAGATGCCAAGGAAGGCAAAGAGGTTAAAGAGATTAAAGAAGGTAGCAAGGAAGGCAAAGAGAGCAAAGAAGTAGACAGCAGATCGGTGTCTGTGATGAGTTCCCTTAGCTACAGGAAGCGTTCCAACCTGAAAGACTCCATCGGAGGCCAGGGGGACGAGAGCTCCCTCTTCAGTACGCTAAAGGAACAGTCTGACACCCCGGACCGCTCCTCCCTACGCAAGGCCAAGTCTAAGTCCACAGACCAGGATGACAGGAAGAAGTCACAAGATGATGATGATGACCGTGGTTCGGTCATCTCCCAGGCCTACTCTGAGGCCACCAGCAGGGCCAGGAAGGGTCTGGAGCGCCGCTGGGCCCCACACAGCCCTGACTTTGACAAGGACTCCATGGTGTCCTCCCTAGCCCCTAGCAGGTCCAGCCGTAGAGCCATGCCAAACATGGATGATGACAATATGTCCACCATTAGCAGCATCACCAGTGTTAGTCGTACCAGCCCTCGTGGCCTGCGACGTAGCACCTCCTGGAAGGATGATGGGCGTATCGATTCATACGGGACGTCGGTCAGCCCCAGCATGAGCAGGCGCACTGGGGGTCGCAGCCCAGGCAGCGTGAGCAAGGCTGACTCCCGTATATCTGTGGCCCGCAGCAGCCGGCTCAGTGAGTTTGGCCTGCGCATGGACGACGATGATGATGCTCTGAGCATGGCCTTCAGTCAGGGAACCTCTGCCTATAGCCCTCACTCCCTAGGCCGCAGCTACTCCACCCCGGCCCAGCCTCGCTCCTCTGACGACAACCCCCCAGACACCTCTGACATTAAGGCTGTCACCCACCGGAACTACCTTGACCCTGACCTGGAAAAGGCCATCAACGAGGTCCTCAGCTTCAAGCCCATCAAGTTCAAACGCAGCAAACTGGACGAGTCTGACGACGAGGAAGAGAATGAGGAAAAGAAAGATGAAGATGACCGGAACAGTGTGAAGGGGGATGACGAGGGTCTGGGCCGTAGTGCATCCAGCGTGCGTCGCTCAGCGTCTGGCTCAGCAGTGGACTACAGCACCAGGTCCTCCAGCAGCTTCAGCTCCCACAGCACCAGCAGCTCCAGCTCCCGCAGAGGCAAGGCCAAGAAGAAGAGCTCCTCAGACAGCTCCTCAGACTCAGACGACCGCCACAGCAGGAAAAGCTCCAAGAAGAAGGGAAAGAAGTCCAGGAAGGGCTCCAGGAAGAAAGAGAGCAAGTCTGAATCTTCCTCTTCGGAGTCCTCCTCTTCCTCCAGCTCGGCCTCCACCGTCTCCTACCGCAGCTCCAACAGTGTGAAGAGAGGTCCAGCCCGCCCTGCCTCAGATGAGGAAGATGCCGCTGAACAGAGACCCCCAAGTAAGAAGGATGAGAAGAAAAAGAAGAAGAAGATGGACAGCATGGTGATGAAATATCTCTACAAGCCTGATAGTGACTAAAGCCCCTGGCCAGCAGTAGGTGATGCCTGGGAATGGAGTGAAAGCATGGTGTGACTAACCAAACATGTTGACTTTATAGCATTACTAGTATAGAACAAGAAGGCCCACACACTGTTAAAGCTCCCAATTCACCACTTTATTGACAAGGTTTCCATTTGAAATGGCTCTTCGTCAGGTCAAACACACTGAGTGTTCACATCCCAAAACATACACATTTCACCTCACATGACCATTGCGGACATGACACATGGTGGGTGCAAAAAACATTTGTATATCTTTAATAATTAAATAACAATGAGATGGGTACATGTAATGGTTCCAGAACATAATATATATCGTCACAACAGTAGCTCTGAGATACATTGGCATCGAACATGTCAAGACTCCTAGGAGGAGCGGAGATACTGATCATCTATTATAGAGAGGAGAATTGTATTGGATTCCCTGTTTGTGTACCATGCCTTCTAGAGGTCTGAATCAAGAGTTTGATGTCAGACCATTTCTTGCCTGAATATGTCACTTTGATTTGGCTTGCCTTCCAGGTTACCCACTTGGTCATTTTGTAAATATATATTATGTTCTGGAACCATTACATGTACCCATCTCATTGTTATTTAATTATGAAAGATATACAAATGTTTTTTGTTCTATACTAGTATTCTTTGGTAGCCCATCACCTATGTTTTTTAAGGATGTGCGTATGACCACATTTTTCTATAGCATTATTACCATTAACACGTTTATCTGATTCCTTTACTTACTTATTCATTTGTCATGAACACAAGTTTATGCCATACGTGTTCATCCAGGTTGATGTGAAATATCACTTAATGCCTTTCTTTGTGAATTGTAGTGATGACTCGTGACCATTGCTAGATGAAACATGCGGTGTGACGCCAGGTTCCCGTCCCTGAGCACATAAAACAGGACACATAATTGTCTCTGCAGGTTAACCCTTCACACTCGTGGGAGTTGGCCTATATAGATAGGGCTAAATTGAGATATTTCTTACAGAAGAAAATATGAAAAGCATATGCATAACAATGGTAACATTTGAAAGGAACAGTTGAAAGGGAAAATGATTAGACCAAAGGCGAGGACACAACAGTTCATCTGACACAAGACTGAATCCAAATATTACACTGTTGATTTTATGTGCATTTTACATTTACTGTACTTTTTGCTGCAGTTGTTGGTAAAGAAATCTGAAGATAGTCTAGATACATTATTAACATGATAAGAATATTCCTGGAAAATGTGAGGTAGATGCGACCATAAGACAAAAACAATGACAAGGGTTTGAGAGGACTAACTGGTCTCTCCAAAGTGTACACAGGTCCTAAGCAATTTCAATGCACTTTTATTACTCAAAAAGAGTCTTCAACTATAAGGTGCTTTTTTGATCTCTCCTAGCTGTGCCGTTGAGGAACTAGAGCAAGCACACTTGTAGTTGTTTTGTTTGGAACACAACCCTGTATCCTGCAATTACACAGTTACTGTTGTTTACGCAAACCCAAAATCACAATCTAGGTCAGGTGGGCAGTTTTTGAAAGTCTGTTCTATTGCCAAAATGACTTGTTAAGGTATAAAATATGAGATTACAGAGTTAGGCTTTCACAGTGCGATTCAGGGAAACAGATGATAGTGCGTGTGCTGCTGCAAATGTTCTTCACAGTAGACAAATGGGCTCATTGTGTTCAGAACAACCCAGGGGTATGATGCCAGGTCATCTTGTAACTGTACGTCAAACATAGTGATCAGAAACGTTGACACTGTATAATGACATGAGTTTTATCATTTGGAAATGTGAAGTGCACATTTGGATTCACCAGTGTTACGCTTGCTTTTATGACATCAAAGCCGTATTTATTATAATCCACAACTTCTCATCTTTCAAAACACATAGTCATCTTCATTTATAGAATTTCCTGCACTCCGACAACAAAACATGTGCGCCCCAAAAAGTTGCCAAATTAGCAGGAGGGATGGGGGCAACGTCTTTTTACGCGAGGTGCTCAAGTTTCAAACGGCTGTCAGTCACAACCCATACAGCGCTGTGATGCGAAGAGCCAGAGCTTTGACGTCATGTACGGTATAGCATGTTACTGTATAGCATGTTACTGTATGGCCACTGCGTTCCAATTTTGGCGTTTATCTGTGCCTAAATCTTCCATTTTCAACCCGTATTCGGGTACGAGTGCAAAGGGTTAATAGAGGTTTCTTCCCTGAACATGGTGCTTGGTGTTGGTGAGGAAGCTAACTGCATGTTGGTGCACATATTAATAGACAACTATCCATCAAGCACGGCCACTTTAAATGTGCTCCCTCCGGGCCTCAACAAGACATAACTGTAGACCTGATTGAACATGAACACTGATTACTGCATTAGCATATATCCACCATGTATTTAATATGCTGGATTGAGGGGAACTATTTACATACGGTAGGTCAGTTACTTCAACAGCATGACAATAACAATAGAAACAAGTGGGCAGAGTCACTTGGTCTGAAGAGGTGGTGTTACTCAGCTTTCCTGCAGAGTCTGCATGCTACACTACATGGCCAAAAGTAGATGGACACCCCTTCAAATTTGTGGATTTAGCTATTTCAGCAGCCCCTGTTGCTGACCGGTGTATAAAATCGAGCACACAGCCATCCAATCTATATAGACAAACATTGGCAGTAGAATGGCCTGTACAGAAGAGCTCAGTGACTTTCAACATGGCACCGTCATACCTTTCCAACAACTCAGTTCCTGAAATGTCTGCCCCTGCTAGAGCTGCCCCGGTCAACTGTAAGTGCTGTTATTGTGAAGTGAAATTGTCTAGGAGCAACAACTGCTCAGCCGCGAAGTGGTAGGCCACACAAGCTCACAGAACGGGACTGCCGAGTACTGAAGCGTGTAGTGCGTAAAAGTTGTCTGTCCTCGTTTGCAACACTCACTATCGAGTTCCAAACTGCCCCTGGAAGCAACGTCAGCACAATAACTGTTCGTCGGGAGCTTCATGAAATGGGTTTCCATGGCCGAGCAGCCGCACACAAGCCTAAGATCACCATACACAAAGCGTCGGCTGGAGTGGTGTAAAGCTCGCCGCTATTGGACTCTGGAGCAGTGTAAACGCGTTCTCTGGAGTGATGAATCACACTTCACCTTTTGACTGTCCAACGGACTAAACTGGGTTTGGTGGATGCCAGGAGAACGCTACCTGCCCGAATGCATAGTGCCAACTGTAAAGTTTGGTGGAGGAGGATTTATGGACTGGGGCTGTTTTTCATGGTTCGGGCTAGGCCCCTTAGTTCAAGTGAAGGGAAATCTTAACGCTACAGCATACAATGACATTCTAGAAGATTCTGTGATTCCAACTTTGTGCTGACAGTTTGGGCAAGGCCCTTTCCTGTTTCAGCATCACGATGCCCCCATGCGCAAAGCAAGGTCCACACAGAAATGGTTTGTCGAGATCATTGTGGAAGAACTTGACTGGCCAGCACAGAGCTCTGACCTGAACCTCATTGAACACCTAATGCTCTTGTGGCTGAATAGAAGCAAGTCCCTGCAGCAATGTTCCAACATCTAGTGGAAAGCCTTCCCAAAAGAGTAGAGGGGGACCAACTCCATATTAACGGCCATGATTTTGGAATGAGATGTTTGATGAGCAGGTGTCCACATACTTTTGGTCATCTAGTGTATATTCACTGTACCACTGCTTTGTCCTTGTTTCATCAACTTTGAAGCTCGGCGTTAGCCCCCGAAGGGTAATGAAAGCGTAAACCAGAACGCTAAACTTTCCTACCTTCGACCTTTTCTATTTTCAGTCTGTCCTTCCATCTCACCATATGGCTATTATGAAAGCTTCAAGAGAAATGAATATAACACTGGAAAAAACTGAGTTAGAAAAAACACAGGTCCACATTCTGACTTTGAAAACCTTTACTGTTTTTTGTGCATGAAACTAGTGGTGTGGATCTAGTAATATTGAAGTGTTTTGGTTTGTTTGGCTATTGGCAGCCATGCATGATCTTTGCTCCAGCATTGATTGTTACTTTGAAAGGGGTTATATGCTGCATTTCTATTCAAGCAGCTTATACTGCTGACCATGGCCCTGACCCGTGGAGGAAGATGGAGTCAGTAGGCTTGATATGTAACCTGTGACCTCTGCAAATCTCAAGCACCCATAGTTTTCAGGCAGGGTTCAATTCAGCAGTGTTTCTCCTATATAAAAATCTCTCTCTTCTCCTCTCTTCTCCCACAGCCCTCCTCTGTACCGGAGACACCTCAGTGAAGAGGACAAAGAGGAGAGGGGTTCGAGCAGACACTCCCTGAAGGAAAGTGACAGTGATAGCAAGCTGGCAGAGTCCACAGCGTAACAGAGACTAATGTCACATCTCTCACTACCACCACCATCCTAGACGAACACACCAGAGACAGATATAATGCTTTATTTAATCAAGATATACCTCCCCCATACCATCCTCATTTGAACATCGGTGAGCAATGCTAGCTAGAACCAGATGCAAGAACAGGGGAAGGTCAGAGTGCACATACTGTAGAAGTCACCGTGGTTCAATCTAAATGGAATGTGGCATAGCCATTTTCCGTTGCTACTAAGAGCTTTGAAGAATTCTTTACAGGGTGATTTGGAAAAGTGAAATTCCATCATAGAATCTTACAGCATAGTGTCCCCATCAGCTCTGCAGCTTTGAAGCAATATAAGTATAGAGCTTAGCACCAATGGCATATTTTAAGATATATCTGTAGAGCTTATCACCACTGGCTTATTTAAGAGAACTGCTTTTCATAGGCTAATTTATGCTCCCGCTGTCATCTGTTGTTTGAGGACGGGAGAGCTTGTGGTTTATTCAAATGACTGTAGCAGGCTCGGTTTAAGTCTCCCTTACAATGTGACTTCTCACTGCAGGCCCATACGCCTGACAGTCCAGCATATCCTCGTTAGCACTTAGAAATGCCATTGTCTCCTCTACATGTGTTTGGACTGTCTCTGGTCATAAACAATATTTAGCCAATATCAGTAACTAGAAGCAAGACTTATTTATCTTGTTCCGAGACTGTTTTGTTTTTCTATCAATTTTGGAAAGTATGGTTCTTATTGAACGGGAGGGGGAGCTGCTTTGAGGGAAAATGATTGGATCTGCTACATTTGCGTACAGTAGTTCATGCTGGACTAGTTTTGGTCTTGCTCGTTTAAAGCTCAGCCATGCTTTTGTCTCCTCGTGTCATGTCTGTTGGTTTTCAAAGGGAATATATTTACTATCTGTTGTGACGGGGGGCTTTCTAGGGATCTTCATCTTTCAAGATACCTATGCGCTGGATATAAAACAAAAATGTCAATCTGTTTTTATATGAGACAAATGGCCTAAGTGCTATAAGCCCCCCTCCCTTATGGGGAAA
The DNA here is from genome assembly GCF_029448725.1 of Salvelinus fontinalis. Taxonomy (NCBI): domain Eukaryota; kingdom Metazoa; phylum Chordata; class Actinopteri; order Salmoniformes; family Salmonidae; genus Salvelinus; species Salvelinus fontinalis. Next base: position 39,483,095 of record NC_074677.1, read on the forward strand.
AACATGTATGCCTCAAAAGTTCTAATGTATACTGAATGAAAATATAAACGCAACATGTGAAGTGTTGGTCTCATCATTTCAAGAGCTGAAATAAAAGATCCCAGAATTTTACCAAATCCACAGAAAGCTTATTTCTCTCAAATCTTGAGATTTCTCAGAAAATTTGTTTACATCCCTGTTAGTGAGCATTTCTCCTCTGCCAAGATAATCCATCCACCTGACAGATGTGGCATATCAAGAGGCTGATTAAACAGCATGATCATTACACAGGTGCACCTTGTGCTGCGCATAATAAAAGGCTCTAAAATGTGCACCACACAAAGTTTTGAGGGAGTGTGCAATTGGCATGCTGACTGCAGGAATATCCACCAGAGCTGTTGCCAGAGAATGTTCATTTGTCTACCATAAGCTGCCTCCAATGTTGTTTTAGAGAATTTGGCAGTATGTCCACATCTGGCTTCTTCACCTGCTGGATCGTCTGAGACCAGCCACCTGGACAGCTGAGGAGTATTTCTGTCTGTAATAAAACCCTTTTGTGTAGAAAAAATCATTCTAATTGGCAGTGCCTTGCTCCCCAGTGGGTGGGCCAATCTCTCATAGGCCCACCCGTGGCTGCGCCCCTGCCCAGTCATGTGAGGGCTAACTTATTTTAATTGACTGATTTCCTTCAATGAACTGTAACTCAGTAAAATCGTTGAAATTGTTGCATGTTGCGTTTTATATTTTTGTTCAGTATAAAATCCTCTGATCCCTGGAAGAATTGTCTAATGTAGGATACACTGTATCTGTATTTGGCCTTACTGAGTGACAATGATATCCTTTAGATTAACGTGACCTTATTCATTTTCATTCATAAATATGCAAATGTTGTATCTCTATGTAGAATAGTGTGGGGAAGGGTGTGTCTGTGTGTGTTTGCATATGTACACAAGTGTATATCCGTGTGTGTGTCCGTTTCCGTTGCTTCTGTCTGTTCATGTGTGTGGGACAGACTATTTGCATATATTTTCTAGTTTTTTTTAATGCATTAGGTATGAATATAATATGGAACACTGGACACTTTGTCAATGCTTCTGAGTTGGGATTTGTTAAATAAAAATATGTATGTTAAATGTTTGTTTTTGCATCTGAATAGGCATTGTTGGCTTTCCACAATATTAATATATAACATGTTTGAAATTGATTGTATATTCATCATAGCTTTTCAAACAGGTTTGTTTATTTTCATGATATTGAACAATTGACCACTTGTGATAGGAATGCTTTTTTTGGCATAAATTTTAATGTAAATAAATGCAGGGGTTTGTTTACAGTAACATTGTGTCTTATTGCGTGGTGGAATGGTAATACGGTTATAGTTTGGAGCTGAATTAATCATCATACGGAAATGTTTGGATGGAAATAAGGAGAGTTATTTATTGAAAACAGCAAGAACATTTTACTGATGTGCTTGACTGAAGTTTTTTCCTCATCTCCTCAAGTGCATCACTTGATCATACCATCCGTCTTCCCCCTGTAGAGGAGAGGGAAAACAAACATCATTGAAATGAATCATTACAACCAGACACAACAGCAGCAAATGTATGAACACTGCTCACACTCACTACTATGCAACTAGATAATCTTACATTTTGTTTTCCGGTATAAGGTATAAGGGCTCTATTCAATCAGATCCGCGTTAGCCGACATCTGCATAGCGGTTGTTTTGGTGCTATTGCGGTGTCAGAGGTTGAACTGCATTAGATCTGTCAAATCCACAAGCGGCTTTTGGCATTATACCTAAAGTGGACATTTCCATTGGAAATCCCATGCAGCCTTGTTTACAAATTAAAACACTGGAATGTGAGATGTAACATAATCTAGCCTATACCTCGATTACGCTGATAGAAACCCTCATTATTTTGTTGAATGAATTATTTCTATAAAGCCTACACACGTTCTGAACTTCTAATGTTAATGGGACGGGTGTGGCTGCTCACCAATTTGACAGCTCCAAAGCAGTTACACCTCCGACACCACCAAAACATTAGTGTCGGCTTTCGCCAGTTAACGCTTGATCTGATTGAATCTAGGCCTAAACGTGGTACAGTTCCATCCACAAAAGCAATCAATAAGAAACAAACTTGAAAATCAGGCATTGTTTTAGAGAAGTGAGGCTTACATAGATGCTAAGTAACTAATGAGTATAGCTCAGTACATTTGTTGACATTCAGACTAACTTCGATGTTCAGTATCTAGAATCCCCCATCAACCCAATCTGGAATCCTCTATTCCTCAAACCGTTCTGTGCTGCCCCATATGAAGGGGAGATTTCCCCATAATCTGACTAGTGTGAGTCTGAGTGGATGCGTGTCTGTCTTTACTTAAATCCTTTCAGGGCAGATGAAATTCAGCAGTAACGTTGTTACACAACCCAGTGGAGGGGGGTGGGGGGTCAGCCGAACAAAGGCAGGCAGCGCTTTTAGCTGAGCTCTTTAGTTGTTTACCAAATCATATTTTATTTGTCACATGCGCCAAATACAACAGGTGCACCTTACAGTGAAATGCTTACAAGCCCTTAACCAACAATGCTTTAAGAAGTTAAGAAAAAAAGTGTTAAGTCAATTTAAAAAAATAAAAGTAAATAATTAAACAGCAGCAGTAAAATAACAATAGCGAGGCAATATACAGGGGCACCGGTACAGAGTCAATGTGCAATATGTACATGTAGGTAGAGTTAAAGTGACTATGCATAGATTATAAACAGAGAGTAGCAGCAGCATAAAAGAGGGGTCTGGGTAGCCCTTTGATTAGCTGTTCAGGTTTCTGACCTCCATATAGGCTGTCTCATCGTTGTTGGTGATTAGGCCTACCATTGTTGTGTCATCTGCAAACTTGATGATGGTGTTGGAGTCGTGCCTGGCCACGCAGTCATGAGTGAACAGGGTGTACAGGAGGGACTGAGCATGTACTCCTGAGGGGCCTCCGTGTTGAGGATCAGCGTGGCGGATGTGTTGTTGAAGTGTCAGTGATGATACTTGCCATATGGTCAGCGCAATCTCGGAGTAATCCGTCTGTTGACCTGTTTAAAGGTCTTACATCGGCTACGGAGAGCGGGATCACACAGTCGTCCAGAGCTGCTGATGCTCTCATGCATGCTTCAGTGTTACTTGCCTTGAAGCGAGCATAGCAGTGATTTAGCTCGTCTGGTAGGCTCGTGTCACTGGGCAGCTCGCAACTGTGCTTCCCTTTGCAGTCTGTAATAGGTTGCAAGACCTGCCACATCCAACGAGCGTCGATGCCGGTGTAGTACGATTCAATCTTAGTCCTGTATTGATCCTTTGCCTGTTTGATGGATCGTCGAAAGGCAAAGTGTGATTTCTTATAAGCTTCCGGGTTAGAGTCCCCCTCCTTGAAAGCAGAATCTCTACCCTTTAGCTCAGTGAAATAGTTGCCTGTAATCCATGGCTTCTGGTTGGGGTATGTACGTATGATCACTGTGGGGACGACGTCATCGAGGCACTTATTGATGAAGCCAGTGATGTGGTGTACACCTCAATGCCTTTGGAAGAATCCCGGAACATATTCCAGTCTGTGCTAGCAAAACAGTCCTGTAGCTTAGCATCTGCTTCATCTGACCACTTTCTTATTGACCGAGTCACTGGTGCTTCCTGCTTTAGTTTTTGCTTGTAAGCAGGAATCAGGAGGATATAATTATGGTCAGATTTGCCAAATGCAGGGCGAGGGAGGGCTTTGTCTGCGTCTCTGTGTGTGGAGTAAAGGTGGTCTAGAGTTTTTTTCTTCTGGTTGCACATTTAACATGTTGGTAAAAATGAAGTAAAATGGATTTAAATTTCCCTGCATTAATGTCCCCAGCCACTAGGAGAGCTGCTTCTGGATGAGCGTTTTCCTGTTTGCTTATGGCCATATACAGCTCATTGACTGCGGTCTTAGTGCCAGTATCGGTTTGTGGTGGTAAATAGACAGCTATGAAAAATACAGATGAAAACTCTCTTTGTAAATAGTGTGGTCTACAGCTTATCTTGAGATAATCTACCTTAGGCGAGCAAAACCTTGAGACTTCCTTAGATTTTGTGCACCAGCTGTTGTTTACAAAATGCATAGAATGCCACTCCTTGTCTTACCAGAGGCCGCTGTTCTATCCTGCCGAAAAAGTTTAAAACATGCCAGCTGTATGTTATTCATGTCGTCATTCAGCAACGACTGGGTGAAACATAAGATACTACACTTTTTAATGTCCCGTTGGTAAGAGATACCTGATTGTAGGTCATCTATTTTATTATCGATTGGTCGTACGTTGGCTAATAGGAACGACGGTAAAGGTAGATTACCCTCTCGACGACGGATCCTTACGAGGCACCCGGACCTTCGTCCTCCATACCTCCATCTCTTTCTCCTGCGAATGATGGGGATGAGGGCCTTGTCGATCGTTTGAAATAAGTCCTTCCCATCCAACTCATTCAAGAAAAATTATTCCTCCAGTATGGTTTGAGTAATCGCTGTCCTGATAGCTAGAAGCTCTTTTCGGTCATAAGAAACAGTGGCAAAAACATTATGTACAAAATAAGAAAAAACATACACAATAGCACAATTGGTTACGGGATCGTAAAACGGTAGCCATGTCCATCGGCGACATTCTCAACATTCTCAAGGCTACCTGAGAAGGGGGCAGTATCTAGTAACGGCCCAACGCGCCTACCCACCAGGCTACCTGAGAAGAGGGCAGTATGTGTCCCCCCAGAGATCCTTAGTTCTACAACAACTGTTATTCGAGTTTCACTCGCTGTCGTGGCCCCCCGTAGCTCTCTATTGCAATGAGTCGATATGCTGCCACACCATGTTACTAGGGCCACACTTGAAGTATTCAGTGACCTTGCATTTGACAATGCTGTTGACTCTGCTGTCTAGACTATGCTGTCCAAGTTCACCGAGGAGATTGGGTTCATTCATTCTAAAGTGTGATGCCACTGAATGATAGGGGATTAGTTTCTCCCCTAGCAGGTGTTGACGTGTTGCATTCCATTTGATCAGGGGACATTTCCACATTTTGTCCTTGGATGGAGCACCCTCTCTCAGGCAATACGGCCTGTCAGGGTACAGGCAGGCGGAGGAGGGGATGTGTCTGAACTCAGGCCTCATCCTCTGTGATTAGTGCGCACAGTTTTTCACAGGCAGCCTTCTGTCAATAACAGGATGATTGGAGGCGCTGGGATACCGCCTGCAGGGACCAGGTGAGGAAGCTGCATTCATTTGCAACTCTGAGAAGAAAAGAGTCAGCGGAGGGTGCTGCTTTGGGCGCGTTTCTTTGTTTGCACATATAATTTCCACTCTAATGAACACTGCACAATAGTGGGCCTTTGTCAGAGGGCTCAGAGGTAAGCTCAAACAATATTTACATTTTGCATAGGTCTTTACAGGGCCCGAGGAACAATACAACCGTTTTCCCTCTGTGTGTGAAACTTAGCATGAAAGGGATTCAACGATCGTGGAGGAGAAATATTGGATTTCATGTTTTCTTACCACACAGCTATATTCAAGCTGACCGTGAGCCAGAAACAGAATTACTGAAACATTTTGGAGTGGAAAAAAGCAAAAGCTTTTATGTCTCCAACCAAATTCAGCACTGGAGTTCTCTCTCCATCTTCAACTACTAGCATGCAGGTGGACAAAACACTCTTGCCATGCTCTGTGTCCCTGCCAAAGTGGAAGTGCTGTGCCTCTGTGATGAGGTCCCAGGATGTTTCCCAGAGCAGCTTGCTCTGTCTTAGGGATTGGAGAGAGTGAGAGAGAACCCTCCCTCATGGGCCTCTGACAGTGAGAAGCTGTAGAAAAATCATTTGACACTTTCACAGCTTCCCTAAAGCACCAAGCTCATTACAATTCTAAATATTGCCGTTGGTTTCTATGCTCGCCTGCCCTGTTGGTCTCCCTATTCGCATCATTCATAAGAATGAATACTTTGCTTTTTAAACTTTGATTTGGTGTTAGATCCATATTTACAGTGCATTCGTAAAATATTCAGACTCCTTCCCTTTGTCCACATTGTTACGTTACAGCCATATTCTAAAATGGATAAAAGTTTCCCCCCCTCAATCTACACACAATACCCCATAATGACAAAGCAAAAACAGGTTTTTAGAAATTTCTGCAAATGTATTAAAAATAAAAAACAGAAAAATTACATTTACATACACTGTATGTATTCAGACCCTTTACTCAGTACTTTGTTGAAGCAGCTTTGGGAGCAATTGCAGCCTCAAATGCTCTTGGGTATAACACTACAAGCATGGAACATCTGTATTTGGGGAGTTTCTCCCATTCTTCTTTGCAGATCCTCTCAAGCTCTCAGGTTGGATGGGTAGCGTCACAGCACAGCTATTTTCAGGTCTCTCCAGAGATGTTCGATCAGGTTCAAGTCTGGGCTTTGGCTGGACCACTCAAGGTAATTCAGAGACTTGTCCTGAAGCCACTCCTGCGTTGTCTTGGCTCTGTGCTTAGTGTTGTTGTCCTGTTGGAAGGTGAACCTTCATCCCAGTCTGAGGTCCTGAGTGCTCTGGAGTAGGTTTTCATCAAGGATCTCTGTACTTTGCTCCGTTCATGTTTGCCTCGATCCTGACTAGTCTCCCAGTCGCTGCCACTGAAAAACATCCCCACAGCATGATGCTGCCACCACCATGCTTCACCGTAGGGATGGTGCCAGGTTTCCTCCAGACGTGACGCTTGGCATTCAGGCCAAAGAGTTCAATCTTGGTTTCATCAGACTAGAGAATCTTATTTCTCATTGTCTCAGAGTCCTTTAGGTGCCTTTTGGTAAACTCCAATCGGGCTGTCATTTTCCTTTTACTGAAGAGTGGCTTCCGTCTGGCCCCTCTACTATAAATGTCTGATTGGTGGAGTGCTGCAGAGATGGTTGTCCTTCTGGAAGTTTCTCCCATCTACACAGACGAACTCCGGAGCTCTCTCAGAGTGACCATTCGGTTCTTGGTCACCTCCCTGACCAAATACCTTTTCCCCCGATTGCTGGTTCCAAACTTCTTCCATTTAAGAATTATGGCGACCACTGTGTTCTTGGGGACCTTAAATGCTGCAGAAATGTTTTGGTACCCTTCCCGAGATCTGTGCCTCGACACAATCGTTTCTCGGAGCTCTACGGACAATTCCTTCGACCTCGTGGCTTGGTTTTTGCTCTGTGTGTCTTTCCAAATCATGTCCAATCAATTGAATTCACCACAGGTGTCACGTTCCTGACCTGTTTTCTGTTAGTTTGTGTATGTGTTAGCTGGTCAGGACGTGAGTTTGGGTGGGCAGTCTATGTTTTCTGTTTCTATGTTGGTTTAAGGGTGACCTGATATGGCTCTCAATTAGAGGTAGGTGGTTTTCATTTCCTCTGATTGAGAGCCATATTAAGGTAGGTGTTTTCACACTGTTTGTTTGTGGGTGGTTGTCTCCTGTGTCAGTATGTATGTTCGTGCCACACGGGACTGTAGCGTTCGTTTGTAGTTCGTGTCCAGGTCTGTTTTCTTCGTTTATTTGTTTTGTAGTTGATTCAAGTATAGTTCGTTTTCTGGCTACATCGTGTTTGTTGTTTTGTCGTGTCTTAAATAAATCATGTCATCATACCTCGCTGCACATTGGTCTTCAGATCCCTCTCTCCTCTCCTCGTCTGAGGAGGAGGAGGATTTAGAGTATCGTTACACAGGTGGTAGAAACATCTCAACATTTTAGAATAAGGCTGTAACGTAACAAAATGCTTTCCGAATGCGCTGTATCTGACTAAGTACATTCAAGAGCATTGGTGCATCATAGACTTTCCTTTTAAAAGCTATGATGCACAAACTTTCAGATGCAGTAACACATTCAGTGATACAGTATTTTCATTGCATTTTCATTTAACTGATGCTGAAGGGAAATATTGTTTGTCTTTAGACTTTTTAATTTAGCTCATGTATTTTGTCCCCCACTGGCCAGGTCTGTGATCTTGAACTCCATCTAAAAAATAAATGAATCAGAAGCTAAAGAAGTGAATGTCAATACAGTATAATTTTTGCACCAATGTGAGCCCCCATCCCCTTCAAAATTATATACACACTGTTCTTTCTCTCTCAATACTTCCCCTCCATTAGCGTAAGCGCACCCGCCCTCTCTACCTTAAAATAAGGTGTTGTCATAGTTACCTGTTGACACAGTGCATTTACTATGCCTGTGTTTTAATTTCAAACTTCACTGCTGTATAAATCAAAAGTAATCTAGGCCACCACGAAATACGGCGTTGAAAAGCTGGAAAGAAACCATTAAATGTTGCATTTCTGTTTCCCTAAAAGCAGCCATGAATCTCACTTTGTCAAATTCTGTTTGAATGGAGGACAGGAGTGCAGCTAGATAAACAATGGTGGAATTAGAAAAATGAGCAAAACAATTATCTGAATAATTTATGCTAGGAGCATTAGAAGTCCCATCTGATGAGTTTCTAAATGCTTTTCATTTCATGCTAACGCAGAACCATAGACCACCGTTTGAAATGTGTTGCAGGTGCTATTCTGAATGTGGTGCCTGTTTCAATTGACACACAAAAATGACCCTATATACTCAACCTAAATGTCAACATGCTATTTTAATATAAGGCTAGCTCATTGCAGAGATCCAACTGTTCCAAAATAAAAAACCTAACTGTAAAAATGTAACACAGCAGAAAATATGAGGTGTAAAAATGGCCCAAGTGATGAAGTCACCCCTAACAAATTAATTTGTCTGGAGAATGTCTCATGTAAATGGTCTAATGTAATTCTAGCCTTCTTCTCTCCTCTGACGTGCTGTATTCCCCTGGTTACTCAGCATGAAGCACCACTCTGCCTCTGGCCCAGCCCCAGCTCATGCAGCCTCTGCTGCTGCTTAGGGAGAGGCATGGATTTAGCCCTGTGCTGCTGATGTAATGGCCTTTTAATGTGGCCATTGTCTAGCTCAATCAATACAAATTCATTTCCAGTTCTGTGAATAAATATCCTGGTGATCACTGTATAATTTCCGCATTGAAGCTGATGAACTGTGGTCATTGTGTGACTTGCTGATTAGTGATGAAAATGTTTACAGAGAGAACAGGTACTGTGGAACATTACTGGGTTAGCTGTTAGCTTCCACGGCAGAAAGACTAATGTCTCCACAGCTGATGGCGTTTTAACAATGTGTTTGCTTTATGAGGGGGATTGTCATTACAGGGAGAAACACTGGGGTGAAAATCAAAGTGAGAACCAAGGCAGGGATTGAAAACCTATAGATAAACAACACAGGTTTCAGTCTTCATCATCTACATTCATTATTATCTTGATTTATAATGCAGCTCTGATAGTCAATGAGTAGCTGCCTTGTTTGTAAATCATACAGAAGTCTATGGTATGTGCATCATTCACAAAGAGGTGGTATTGGCATCATACGCACTTGGATACTTCACATTCATAACAATGTTCACATTGGACCTTGTCAATCAGTCTGTACTGAGATGAACCATAGTGGATCAATACTTGCTTCTGATTCCAGTTGCTTACTTTGTGACTAGGTCTATAAAGAGGATTTGGGGTTGGACTGGAACCGCTTAATTTTGAATGGGGAGGGCATCTGTCCAAGGATCAGCTCACACAGCACCTTCCCAACGACTGGATCAAACTTGAAACCATGACCTGGGAAAAGAAAGTGCTCAGTGACCTTAAGTCAGTCTAAAATATGTGCATATAATACAATGTCTAAAGGTTAATCTGGGTAAAACGTAGAGTATGTAATTTACGAACAAAAGGGTCTACAGAATGAGAGCAATATGTGGTAGACCTTGAATTGTTCAATTACTATAATCAGGTAATAGTATTTTTTTTGCACTTCATCAATTTCTCACTTTTTTCCATCTCACACTTTTCTCTAAGAATAGCTGTTCAAGCAGATGAGAGGAAGGAGGCTTTTCGAAGGTGAGGGATGAGCGGATCACTCAAAGGGTGATTGTGCTGCCTGCCCAAAATACATTAATCTTATTGAGGTGAGAGGAGGTCAATGGTAGACCTGGGGGAGCAGGTCCTGGCCGTGACAGGCATACAGTGTCACAAAGAGATGGGGAGGGAGGGATGGAGGGGAAGGAGAGAGAATGAGAGAGGAGACACAATAGGGCCAGCAGAATCTCTTTTGTCTGATTCTGTCTGCTTGATTACTATTCTGCCCTGCTATTAGTAATGGTAGACAAAAGGTAGCACAACCCAATAATTATGAGTCGAGGTACAGAAAATTCCTTCCTGAAATTTGGCGCTACTATATCTTGATGATTTACCATTGCATTCCAGTATATAATATATTTCATATTTTCAAATGACAGTGGTAGAAAGTCTCAAATCAGATTAACTAGACCTGAACCTAGCATGTAAGCCATTTAGATGAGCGCAATATAAGTGGTTTAAGTGCAATATGAGAGTATTACACAGTGAACACGGTAAACAATATGTGGGTGGTATAAGAGCATCAAACAAATTAATAGTGATACATGGTGACCCCGTCCATTGCTCGTAATGCCTTATTAAAGCAATAGAACGCTTGTAATAAACCCTAAACCCCAGGAATATGAGGAGGCTGAAAGAACAATAGAGCACGCTAAGCGTAGCAGACTGCCGGTTGTTTTTCCAGTTGTGTCGTTACATGCAAGACAATGCACCGCAAGATGAATAGCTTTGGCACCATGCCAGGGCTGTGGCAGAGCTTGGTGGAGTTCCTAACCCCCCAAGCTGTACGGGTCGTAGATATAAACTGTTTAAGAGCAGAAATGAATTACAAGTTTAATCGCAGAATTCTTTAGCAGAAGCCGCTGAACAGACAGAAATCATTCTGGGAAGTCTGTCCTGGTCTGAGTGAATGGTCTTCCAGTCTGGATTAGTACACTCTGCCAATATCAAAAGGGACGCAGCCAGGCAACAAACCTGGCTTTCAACTGAGGGGCCGGCAAAAACTTACACAAGTTGCCATTTGGCTGTAGGTTTTAAGGATATGGTTCCTCGATGCTGGAATGTGCAGATAGATATTGTAGAGAGATTTGAGAACACAGTACCGTGAGAGGTGAATACACAGGGACTCCTGTAAAATACCTGAGAATCCTGCTCCAATGATGATGTTGTTGTGGTAAGGGTGATGATCTAGAACAAAGTGATGGTCTGGTGTGACCTGCAGGCAACAAGAGAGCATGCATACTCCTTGTAAAATGTACACCTGTGTACAGTAAATTTATCCACATTTTATCTACAAGTGTAAATCAAGAATATTAAGAGTCATTGTTGAAGCACATGGAGGGTTGTTTTGAGTACTGAAAATGTGTCTCCGTGTTCTCTCTTCAATAATGTTGTTTAGAGTCTCTCTGAGAGTTTGCCACATGCTTTCATTCTAATTACATGAATCCAAACTGGATTGCTGAACTTAACCTTGTGTTCCATCCGCACACTCAATTGAGTCACTCAACAGAACATTGTAATCATAATGTCATGAGTGCTGTTAGAATTAACACATTCTAGTTATTGTTGATAGCCTCTATCGACGCTCTGAAAATAGCCAATACTAATGATATTGATGGTTTAATCAGACAGCTAAGTCTCTAGTTAGATTTGTGAGGATTAATCCATCTAGTGAAATGTTCAGTTCTGGGTTACTGTAGTACAGAGACGGCAGCAGTGGCGACCCGTCATTCAGAGCCCCACCTGTTTAGCAAAACGTTTATAATTCAAGCCCCTTGGGTGCTGCCATTAAGTTGGCCACCGATAAAATTACATCAAATCAAGTTATATCTACTGTAGCTTTGATTGGACTGATCATGTCAACATCATACTTTCCAATTTTAGCTAGCAAGCTAGACAGGCAGTCATCATCATGAATCACGTTGACAATCTACTGGCAAATCCTTTTCAATCCTTGTCATATGACGAGAAATAATAGATAAAACGTATCAATGCTCATCAGCCATTGGACATAAACATTACACAACCAGTTGGAAATCGCAAATGCAACAATGAGTGGTTTGGAAGGAATGAGTGGCTAACTGCAAGCATTGCAAAACAATCACTAGCCTGCTATTCAGTGGAGTGGGTGTGTGGTCAAATTCTGGGGTTAAGGGTCTCTTTTCCTAGCTTAAAAGGATAAACATTCAACACAATGGGCCAGAAAAGGTTGAATACATTGGCCATGCTGTCAATCCAGCATGACTTCTGCCGTGTTCAAAACAGCTGGAAACTTGGAACTGGGAAATCTCCGACTTCAGTGACTTCAAGACAACTGGGAACTCTGAAAAAAATGAGCTCCGACCGGGAAAATACATTTGAATGGCCATTTAACTCGGAATTCCAAGTCGGAACTCGGGCCTCTTTCTAGAACTCCGATGTGAAGATCACTGACGTCATGATTCAACCTTTTTCCCGAGTTCCCAGTTGTCTTGAAAGCACCATAAATCCAGAGAATGCTAGACTTTGATGACAAAGTTTGATGAGAAAATTTGCCCACAAGGACCACCACGCAACCTTCCTGTTCATGTGAGCACAGCACAACAATGGGGAGTCCAAAAACATCTTGTATGCTGCTGCATAAATTATGTAATATGCCAGGGATTTATGTATAATGTAGCTAAAAAAGCAATACTAAGTGTATGTTGTGTAGTAAGCTGGTAGTAGCCCATGTGCCTCACCCTAATAATTTGGTCCCTTTCCCCCTCAGAACTTAGCCTACTGTTCTGATTTAGTGGTGCACATGTACAGTAGCCTATAGTCTGTTTTAGAGAAATGTAATCATCGAATATTGTAAGCTTTCAGTGTCTGCTTATAAATGTCCTATTTTTTTATCCTACGGTTCTGACTTGGTGTACAGGGAGAATACTGTAAGAACAGCCCATGTTCTGAATTCCGTCACTGTACATTTCAAAAGTGCTGAAGAAATAGTTATATTGACTACGTCCATTTGAGCTTGCTCATTAATGTCTCAATTGAAATTACGGATTGTCTCTTATCCGCTCGTCGTCCCCTTATGCCATAGTTTGTACATCTCAATTGTCAGTAGAATCCACATTTGTTTAAGCAAGTCAGCCATATCAGATATGTTTTTTGAAGGGAATTAAGTGAGGCTGAATGAACTGTTTATCTGCCAGACAAGGCTCCATTGATAGCCAGGTGTAGTAGTGGTAAGGATTCACTCCATGGTGCTGAAAAGAAATCTCTGCTGTTGGGACAGCTTTATGTAGACCGTAACAGTTTGTGGCCACCGTTTGTCACTGTTATAGTGCAATTATTGTATTTTTTGTGTGTTGTGTTGTGTAGTGGCTTTGCTGGCATGGATCACATTTTTTTTGGGGGGGGGAGTTTGCCCCACCAAGATTTATATGCTAAAATCACCACTGGACGGCAGTAGTCTGACTGACTGTGTACAGGCAGCTCTCCACCACAGCTGGCTCTGGCTCCAGGCCCGGGAGGTAGCGGGACACAAACTGGGACAGGAGATTGACGTCCGTCCTGTCTGTCTGTCGGTCCCTCTCGTCGGGCTCCGTCTCACTGCCCATGTGGTAGCAGATCTGATGAACACAAGGACAATACCACTACTGAAGCATAGAGACATTCTGAATCTCTCACCATGGAGGTGTATGACTTAATTACATGCGTTAGTTGGTTTGATATTCTAAAGTCTTATTAAGGGTAGAAAGTGGGATTTGTCTGATAGCTAAATGCAATGCAATGTATCCTTAGGGATATACACTCAAACCCTACAAACAGCGTCCTCTGTGTATTCATTCCTCACAATAGGGATCTGATTACAGTGTGAAGGAATGCTGCTTTCAGCCTATCCCCTCTACAGGACAGCAGTCATTTTGTCCAAGGAAATGGCACTCTAATAGTTGCTGCATTATTCAGTGTTAGTAGGTAATACTCTCCGTATCCAGGCAGTGTTCCTCACCTTCATCAGGCCTGGGTACTCATTGGAGGGGAGGCCATAGAAGTGGTACTGCGATCCCTCCACTCCCAACTGGACAAAGCAAGGGAAGCGGCTGCTGATGTCATATGTGCCCGGAACCTTCTCCTTCCAGTAGCACACATTGATCTTCACCACCTGGCAACGGCAGCACAGCACATAAGGGCAGACACATTTAACAGACTTTCCTCAAAGGGAACGCACACTCCCTCCCCGTACAGCTTCCTCTGGAGTTACCTGTGCTGTAGTTAGCTGGTGTTTCTATGTTTTGAGGGTGAAATTCGAAACAACATCAGATCTTCTACGTTCTATCCACTATCAGAAACTATAGGTTGGGCAGCACCTCCTACTGGAGAATTGATCTATCTACAGTTATCCATTTGGTCTCCCATGCAGGGTTTTAACCAAGCCCAGCTTTGATATTTGGCCCTGGCTGCTACCAATGTGCTATCATGAGAATGATGATTGAGAAATGATCATTAACTAAAGAGATTCACTGTTGCTATCGAAGTCCTTTGAAAGGGAGAGCAAATGAAATGTAACCATACTTTATAAGTCATGTACAGTATCATCCATATTTAGGTATATGTACAGTACCACTTGCGAAGTCATCAACAGTTATAGTTTTATATTCAACCCAGGGTTCAACTAAAAATAGACAATATATTCTGTACTGTATATGCCGACGGTTTCAAACGTTGGTTGATTTCAAATGTAATCTTCAATTTAATCATTTATATGTAAGATTCACGCCTCCATCTCAAACAAAAATATAAGTTAAAGAATATGACTAAATCACATCAAACCTGAATAAAGGTGCATTTAAAGTTTGATATGATTTAGTCCTATTCGTTAACTTAGAATTTTGGTTGAGATGGAGACGTGAATCCAACATATCAAATATGAACTAGACAAACTGGAATTAAATCCAGACTAAGTCAGTGGCACAGATAATACATCTCCTTCAAATGTTAATATTTGGTTGCGTTGACAACCAAACAAAATTCAGGATTACTTTGGCAATAAACGGAACTATTTATTCAACCTTAAAATGAGTAACACATCCATGGCCACATTGTGACTATAAATGTAATCTTATGTAATCATAGGAAGCACGCATGTTCAATATAGCATGCAAAGGTCACAGGTCTGTGGAGATCTTCCCAATATTGCTGTAATAATTTGCGCAGAATCTCAAACAGCATTGACCGCTTTTAATGTAATCTCAACTGCAATCCAGCCTATTTGGTTGTGCTATTAGATGAAGCACAGTGATAACACGTTATATTTAAATACAAAATATCTGACATTGTTTTCCCATTTGAACTTTCTTGTGCTTTTAAATGGTTGAAAGCAAAGTGACAACCAAAACTCAGACATTGTTTTTCAATTGGAATTGATCACTGTCTCAACCAAATATTTCCCAAATGTCCATGTTGAAATTACGTGGTGTGCCCAGTGGGTTGTAGTACATAGTTTCCTGTAGTTACATTCATGTAGTCAACCTCTCTGTATGTTCAAGCCCTTGTGTCTCGTATTGTCTTGTTTTCCCTAGATGAAGGGTCTGTTCTCCTGCAGTCAGACCTGAGAGATGTGATTATAAATCATCTCAGTTACAGAATTATAGAAAGTGTTTTCAATCATGACCCTGCTGAGAGTAAGGAAGGACAAGTAGAGTTATTTATTGTGGAGACGGACCGGCTGTGTCCCGCAGAGCCTGTTACCGCCCTGTGTCTGACCCTGCAGTGTCTGTCAGAGACACAGACCGCTATAATTCACTGATTATGGCCTCAGGAGGGTGATTATTTATTTATGATAAAAAAACGGAAATATGCTCTCACGCAGTTCCAGGAAAAGTAGAGGTTACAATAGATACAGAATTGTGCTCTTCTTACCTGGCAGAAGTCTTTAGAGTTGTGTGGTCCACACACAGAGGAATGTTTAAATACAGGAACACGCTTACGTGGAGTTCAATTGTCCCCATGTCAGCTTGGTGTGTAAGTGAATGGCAAAATGGGTGAATGAAATGTCAGCCGTTATATACACGACATGAACAGAAATATGTGGACACCTGCTCATCAAACATCTCATTCCAAAATCATGGATATTAATATGGATTTGGTCCCCCCTTTGCTGCTATAACTGGGAAGGGTTTCCACTAGATGTTGGAACATTGCTGTGGGGCGATTAGGCCTGGCTCGCAGTCGGCGATCCAATTCATCCCAAAGGTGTTCGATGGGGTTGAAGTCAGGGCTCTGTGCAGGCCAATCAAGTTCTTCCACACCAATCTTGACAAACCATTTCTGTATGGACATCGCTTTGTGCATGTGGGCATTGTCATGCTCAAACAGGAAAGGGCCTTGCCCAAACTGTTGCCACAAAGTTGGAAGCACAGACTCGTCTAGAATGTCATTGTATGCTGTAGCATTAAGATTTCCCTTCACTGGAACTAAGGGGCCTAGCCCGACCATGAAAAACAGCCCAGACCATTATTCCTTCTCCACCAAACTTTACAGTTGTCACTATGCATTGGGGCAGGTAGCGTTCTCCTGGCATCCGCCAAACCCCTACCATTCTGCGACTAAGCCGTTGTTGCTTCTAGATGTTGCCACTACACAATATATCATGTATGTACTGTATGTGCTGTATATATAGTGTATGTACTGTATATACAGTGTCTGTACTGTTTATACAGTGTATGTACTGTATACACAGTCTATGTACTGTATGTGCTGTATATGTACTGTATGTACTGTATGTGTAGTGTATGTATAATATATATAGTGTATGTACTGTATATATAGTGTTTGAACTGTATATATAGTGTATGAACTGTATGTACTGTATGTATACTGTATGTACTGAACATACTGTATATATAGCGTACACACTGTATTTACTGTATAAATAGTGTATGCACTGTGTATATATAGTGTGTGTACTGTATATGTAGTGTGTGTACTGTGTATATGTAGTGTATGTCCTGTAAGTACTGCATGTGTCGTGTATGTACTGTATATACTGTATGTATAGTGTATGTACTGTATGTATAGTATGTGTACTGTGTATATAGTGTATGTACTTTATATATAGTGTATGTATTGTCGTAAAACTGACCATCCTCCCGATCCTCAACTTCGGCGATGTCACACAGGCAAGGATATTGCTGCCAGTAAGATTGCACCTAAAATCAACCATTTATCGGATAATCAAGAACTTCAATTAGAGCGGTTCAATTGTTGTGACGAAGCCTTCAGGGCGCCCAAGCAAGTCCAGCAAGCGCCAGGACCGCCTCCTAAAGTTGATTCAGCTGTGGGATTGGGGCACCACCAGTACAGAGCTTGCTCAGGAATGGAAGCAGGCAGGTGTGAGTGCATCTGCACACACTGTGAGGTGAAGACTTTTGGAGGATGGCCTGGTGTCAAGAAAGGCAGCAAAGAAGCCACTTCTCTCCAGGAAAAACATCAGGGACAGACTGAGATTCTGCAAAAGGTACAGGGATTGGACTGCTGAGGACTGGGGTAAAGTCATTTTCCCTGATGAATCCCCTTTCCAGTTGTTTGGAGCATCCGGAAAAAAGCTTGTCCGGAGAAGACAAGGTGAGCGCTACCATCAGTCCTGTGTCATGCCAACAGTAAAGCATCCTGAGGCCATTCATGTGTGGGGTTGCTTCTCAGCCAAGGGAGTGGGCTCACTCACAATTTTGCCTAAGAACACAGCCATGAATATAGAATGGTACCAACAACATCCTCCGAGAGCAACTTCTCCCAACCATCCAGGAACAGTTTGGTGACGAACAATGCCTTTTCCAGCATGATGGAGCACCTTGCCATAAGGCAAAAGTGATAACTAAGTGGCTCGGGGAACAGAACATCAATATTTTGGGTCCATGGCCAGGAAACTCCCCAGACCTTAATCCCATTGAGAACTTGTGGTCAATCCTCAAGAGGCGGGAGGGCAAACAAAACCCCACAAATTCGGACAAACTCCAAGCATTGATTATGCAAGAATGGGCTGCCATCAGTCAGGATGTGGCCCAGAAGTTAATTGATAGCATGCCAGGGCGGATTGCAGAGGTCTTGAAAAAGAAGGGTCAACACTGCAAATATTGAATCTTTTCATCAACTTCATGTAATTGTAAATAAAAACCGTATGAAATGCTTGTAATTATACTTCAGTATTCCATAGTAACATCTGACAAAAATATCTAAAGACACTGAAGCAGCAAACTTTGTGGAAATTCATATTTGTGTCATTCTCAAAACTTTTAGCCATGACTGTAGTATATGTACTGTATTTATAGTGTATATACTGTATGTAAGTGGAAGTTAAAGGCCAATCTGTATTTGGTTTTGTTGGAGAGAGATGGGAGCAGATGTCATCACAGGAGGCTCAGCTGCATAGCTGAATGCGTGTTTGTAAGAGAGGTGAAGCTAGCAGGAACAGCTGCAGGAAGTCCTAGGTCTTTGTGTCATATGTATTTATGTTTGTCGTCGTAGTTGTTACATGTTTGTATAACATAATCTGTGTGTCTGCGTTTGTGCCTGCATGCGTGTGTGTGCCAGTGGTGATTTTAGCATGTAAATCTTGCTGGGGAAAACTCCCCATTATTTTTTTAGAAGCATGCCAGCAAAGTCACTACAAAACACAACACTAAACAATACATTAATTGCACTATAACGGTGACAAACAGTGCCCAGAAACTGCCAGGGCCTACATAAAGCTGTCCCAACAGCAGCGCATTCCTTTCAGCACCATGGAGTGAAACCTTACCACCGCTACGCTTGGCTATCACTGTATGTACTGTAAATATTGTGTATGTACTGTATTTACTCTATATATAGTGTATATACTGCATTACTGTATGTATAGTGTATTTACTGTTTATATGGTGTATGTGCTGTATATATAATATATATAATGTACATATAGTCTATGTACTGTATGTACTGTATACATAGTGTATGTACTGCATATATCGTGTATGTACTGTATATATAGTGTAAGTACTGTATGTACTGTAAGTACTGCATATATAGTGTATGTATTGTATATATAGAGTATATATTGTATACACAGTGTATGTACTGTATGCACTGTATCCATAGTGTATCTACTGTATGTACTGCATATATAGTGTATGTACTGTATATATAGTGTATATACTGCATATGTAAAGTGCATGTACTGTATGTACTGTATATATAGCATGTGTACTGTATATATAGAGTATGTACTGTATATATAGTGTATGAACTGTATGTACTGTATATATACTGTATGCACTCTAATTACTGTATATATAGTGTATGTACTGTATTTACTGTATATATAGTGCATGTACAATATTCATAGTGTATGAACTGTTTGTACTGTATATATAGTGTATGTCCTGTGTATATATAGTGTATGCACTGCATATATAGTGTATGTACTGTTTGTACTGTATGTACTGTATATATAGTGAATGTACTGTATATATAGCGTATGTACTGTATGAACTGTATATATAGTGTATGTACTGTGTATATAATATAGTGTATGCCTTGTATGTACTGTATGTATCGAGTAAGTCCTGTATGTACTGTGTATATAGCATTTGTACTTTATTTATTAATGTATATATGTATATATAGTGTCTTTACTGTTTATACTGTTTATATAGTGTATGTACTGTATGTACTGTATGTATGGTGTATGTACTGTATAAATAGCGTATGTACTGTATGCACTGTATATATGGTGCATATACTGTTTTTACTGTTTATATAGTGTATATACTGTATTTACTGTATATATAGTAAATATACTTAATGTACTGTGTATATAGTGTATATACTATATGTATTGTATGTACTGTATACATATTGTATGTACTGTATATATAGTGTATGTACAGTACATTTAGTGTATATAGTGTATGTACAGTACATTTAGTGTATATAGTGTATGTACTGTATGTACTGTATACATATTGTATGTACTGTATATATAGTGCATGTACAGTACATTTTGTGTATATCGTGTATGTACTGTATGTACTGTATTTATATTGTATATACTATATATATATAGTGTATGTACTGTCTATGAAGTGTATGTACTGTGTATACTGTACATAGTGTATGTTCTGTATATATAGTGTATGTACTGTGTATATAGTCTATGTAATGTATATGTACTGTATGTACTGTATATGTAGTGTATGTACTGTATATATAGTGCATGCACTGTGTGTTTATGTGCTGTATGTATAGTGTAAATACTGTATTTACTGTATATATAGTTTATGTACTGTATTTGTACTTTATGTACTGTATATATAGTGTATGTCCTGTATGTATAGAGTTTGTACTGTATGTATAGTGTATGTACTGTATGTATTGTGTATGTACTGTATGTGTACTGTATGTACTGTATATATTGTGTATGTACTGTATGTACTGTATATCGTGTATATGCTGTATGTACTGTATATATAGTCTATATACTGCATTTACTGTATATATAGTGTTTATACTTCATGTACTGTATATATAGTGTAGGTACTATATGTATTGTATGTACTGTATATAGTGTATGTACTATATGTATTGTATGTACTGTATACATATTGTATGTACTGTATATATAGTGTTTGTACTGTACATATAGTGTATATAGTGTATGTACTGTATGTACTGAATATACAGTGTATGTACTGTATTTATATTGAATATACTATATATAGTGTATGTACTGTATATGAAGTGTATGTACTGTATGTACTGTACATAGTGTATGTTCTGTATATACTGTATATGTCGTGTATGTACTGTATATATAGTGTATGTACTGTATGTTCTGTATACATAGTGTATGTACTGTATTTATAGTGTACGTACTGTATGGATTGTATGTAAGTGGAAGTTAAAGGCCAATCTGTATTTGGTTTTGTTGGAGAGACATGGGAGCAGATGCCATAACAGGGGGCTCAGCTGCATAGCTGGATGTGTGTTTGTAAGAGAGGTGTATTTATGTTTGTCGTCGTAGTTGCTACATATTTGTATAACATAAACGGTGTGTCTGCGTGTGTGCCTGCATGCGTGTGTGTGCCAGTGGTGATTTTAGCATGTAAATCTTGCTGGGGAAAACTCCCCAATTTTTTTTAGACTCATGCTTGCAAAGCCACTACACAACACAACACAACACAACACTAAACAATACATTAATTGCACTATACAGGTGACAAACGGTGCCCAGAAACAGTCAGGGCCTACGTAAAGCTGTCCCAACAGCAGAATGTTCCTTTCAGCAACATGGAGTGAATCCTTACCACTGCTACACTTGGCTATCAGCGGAGCCTTGTCTGACATCGATAGAGTTAATTCAGCCTCATTTACAGCCTTTTTAAAAGCCATAGCTGATATGGCTGACTTGCTTAAACAAATGTGGTTTTTACTGACTCTTTGTGGATTTGTGTAAGTCAATAAGAACCGCATTCTCCTTCAATAATAACAAACGCCAACATGAGTTTTGACTTTGTAACCATACACAAACATATTACATTCATGTTCAGTAAGTTCATAAAATGTATTCTTATATCATTAACACTTAGCTCTAAGAATAAGCAAGTGCAAGCAAAGGAGCTGCGACGAGGTAGGCCTATTCCTTCAGCACTTTCAAAATGGACACAGACAGAAATTCAGATATTGTAGATGTTAGTTCAGATAAATTCAGCAAGATTTTGAGGCCTTAAATTCACCAAAGAGAGAGAGAGACAGAGAGAGAGAGAGAGAGACTCGTGTCGCCTACAGTACCATTTGAAGTATTTTGCTAGGCCTATGTAGTCTAAAAAGAATACAAATAAATTTGCGAGGATCCAGTTTTAAAAACAATATACCAACGCACAGACAGCACATTGCGCAAACAAAACAACCCTCTCTATATCAAAAGGAATTACATTGGTCTATTGCTGAATTCTTTGTTGAAAACAAAAATTTGAATGGGAAGAGACTGTCACTGGCAAACAGACTCAACAACATAGTATTGTATCTCCTTCTCGTCAAGAAAAGCACATGAGCTAATTATAATACACAAAGTAAGCAAAACAATGAAATCATTCCAACAATGCCTACAATTATGAATAAGATACAGTATTATTGAGATATAAGCAATAGGCCTATAACAATGAGATGTATAAACAATGGCATAAGGGAACGATGAGCAGACATGAGGCAATCCGTATGTAACGGCTGTCCTCCTCTTCTTCATCCGAAGAGGAGCAGGGATTGAACCAAGGCGCAGCGAAGTTTGAACACATAATGAATTTAATGACAAGACGAAAAACGAACACGAACTACACTTGAAATGATACAAAATAACAAACGACGTAGACTGACCTAAACATGAGAACTTACATAAACACGAAGAACGCACGAATAGGAAACAGACTACATAAACCGAACAAACCGTATACAGCTCCGTATGGTGCAGACATAACACAAACACGGAAGACAATCACCCACCACGAACACTGTGACAACGCCTACCTAAATATGACTCTTAATTAGAGGAACGCCAAACACCTGCCTCTAATTAAGAGCCATACCAGGCAACCCAAAACCAACACAGAAACAGAAAACATAGAATGCCCACCCAACCTCACGTCCTGACCAACTAACACACATAACAACTAACATAAATAGGTCAGGAACGTGACACCGTAATTTCGATTAAGACTAATTTCGATTCAGAACATGGGCCGTTCTTACAGTATTCTCCCTGTACACCTAGTCAGAATCATAGGATAAATAAAGGGGGCATATAAGCAGACAAAGAAAGCTCTTACAATATTTGATGGTGACATTTCTCTAAAACAGGCTATAGGCACCAAGTCAGAACAGAAGGCTAAGTGCTGAGCGGGAAATTATTTAGGGTGAGGCACATGGGCAATTTTGTCATCAAAGTCTTGTATTCTCCGGATTTATGGTGCTTTCAAGACAAATGGGAACTCTGGGGTAGACTAAACAAGGTTGAATCATGACGTCAGTGATCTTCAGGTCGTAGCTCTAGAAAGAGGCCAAAGTTCCCGACTTGGAATTCCGAGTTGGGTGACCGCTCAAGACGTATTTTCCCAGTTGGAGCTAGTTTTTTTCAGAGTTCCCATTTGTCTTGAACTCACTGAAGTCTGAGATTTCCCAGTTCTGAGTTTCAAATTGTTTTGAATGCGGCAGAAGTCATGCTGGATTACATTGTTTGTAAACTTATACATGACAAGAATTAAAGACAAAATTACATGCAAAACAGGCAAAAAATATATATTTATATATTTTTTTTGCTAAACAGTTTTTGCTCAGAATCTTCACTCGTGTGTATGCATACGTGTATGTGCGCATGTGTGTTTGTGTGACTGCACCTGTAGTGGTATTTGTAGTCCAGTATAGGCCATCAGTGTGTTGGCCCAGGGCCCAGCTGTAATAACCAGGCTCTCTGCCCTGTAGACCTCAGTTGCTGTTGTCACGGTGACTGTAGAGCCAGGCTGGATGTCTGTAACCTGATCTCCATCCTTTATCACTCCTCCTTCACTCTGGAACACTCTCTGGGAATGCATGCGAGAGATGCAGAAATTAATGGAAAAGCTTTTCTTACTTCCCTTAATTTGTATAATATAGTAAGAAACACGACTGTAAAAGGGTGGTATGACTTTTGACCTCTATCATGGCTTTCCTTTGTGGTCTGATCAGCCTCATGGGAGGGCCATTTGGATAATGAAGTTAAGGTCATCTGTGATACTGATTTTAAGGTAAATTGAGTAATTTATAATTATGAACGAGTTTATAGTTCTTTGACATATTTGTAATTTGAACCAATGAGAAGAAAGAAATGGCATAGCCTTGGACTAATTGGTGTTTGGGAAAGTGTGGCGTTAAGTGAGTGAGAAAGGAAAAGGTTGCATATCCCAGAACCAATGTATGTTTGTGAGCAGGGGTTGTGAGAGAGCTTTAATTTTTGTGCATATGAGGGATATAGATTTTATAATGAATTATACATCTTATTTATTTATTTATTTACTGTCCTATCATTTTTTTTTAATTTATTTTTATTTTTTATTTTTTTATTTTACCGTTATTTTACCAGGTAAGTTGACTGAGAACACGTTCTCATTTGCAGCAACGACCTGGGGAATAGTTACAGGGGAGAGGAGGGGGATGAATGAGCCAATTGTAAATCAGGGTGGAATAGCATTTTAAAATAAATTATACATCTAATTTATTTATTGTCCTATCATGGGAAACTAAATTTAAATACTAAATTATACATCTAATTAATTAATTCATGGTCCTATATTGATGGAATGGTCCACAACCCTATACCCTAGATACCCACCTGAACGACCCAGATACTAATGAGAAGTCCCTATCTGTTTTATGGGCCTGCTGTAAGCAGCCTGTATGCAGCCAAAATGCGGTCAGAGACCTTCTAGAGCAGCACCGCCCCCTCAAGATTCTGAGCCTGCCTGGCAGGGTTGGTTCTGCAAAGCCAGAGCCCCCTGATGGGAGAGCATAATTTACAAGGAAATTCTCAAAGCTGCTAATGAGAACCTTGACGACCTTGTACCTAGCCGGTGGGGATTCCGGTGGGGTGCCCCCACCCAGGCAGTGGCAGGGGGTCACACTCGGACATTCAGAGAGGGGGAATATTATTGTGGCCCTGGTGGCACAAAATCTGACTGCACAGACTTGCTTGGGAATATAGTCACAATGGGGGACCATGTGTGGGTGTATCAGGGGAAGGGGGAATATCTGACCTCCATCACCTAGGACGTGACAATGGTTAATCAAATCTCCACATTTCTGCCCATTTTTTGCTCGGTTTTGCAGGCCTCATACAGATGCAACTGTTTATACATTCGTAAATCAAGGCCTTTCTTGAGTTGGACTCTAGGATGGTGCAACTGTTGAGAATCTGAGTCTATGGTTGTTGTGGGGGAAAGGGGTTGAGTGGGTATGAGTGTGTGTGTGTGTGTGTGTGTGTGTGTGTGTGTGTGTGTGTGTGTGTGTGTGTGTGTGTGTGTGTGTGTGTGTGTGTGTATCCCACAACTGTTGCGAGGGAGTAAAAGATGTCAGGTACAATATAGGATGATTCACAATAGTTGTTTGCAAAAATAATATTTAATCCTAATAATCCTTTGCTTAAACTGCCTACATTACTACAAATATTAATGGCTAATTATGGAAAATACGTTTTTTTAAATATATTTTTAATGGCTATATATAATACAAATCGAGGTGAGGGCGATGGAATGCATTTGGCGGTTGATCTGCTTCTGTTCTGTGGGCGGCACTGTGTGCTCTTTTCGAAGGGTGGGTCCCGGTCTCTTCTGGGCCATGTGACCCGGGGGTCAGGGGTGGTTGGGGTTTTAGCGGTTGGAATAGTGGGACCAATTGGAGACCAATTGGAGGTTTACTTAGTAGCAATGCAAATATCATGGTACAGCTATATAGACACTCAATCATCATGTCACTTTTTAATGGTACGTTTACAAACATATATTATGATAAATGCACATTTGTGGCCTGCTGGAGGTCATTTTGCAGGGCTCTGGCAGTGCACCTCCTTGCACAAAGGCGGAGGTAGCGGTCCTGCTGCTGGGTTGTTGCCCTCCTACGGCCTCCTCCACGTCTCCTGATGTACTGGCCTGTCTCCTGGTAGCGCCTCCATGCTCTGGACACTACGCTGACAGACACAGCAAACCTTTTTGCCACAGCTCGCATTGATGTGCCATCCTGGATGAACTGCACTACCTGAGCCACTTGTGTGGGTTGTAGACTCCGTCTCATGCTACCACTAGAGTGAGAGCACCGCCAGCATTCAAAAGTGACCAAAACATCAGCCAGGAAGCATAGGAACTGAGAAGTGGTCTGTGGTCACCACCTGCAGAATCACTCCTTTTTTGGGGGTGTCTTGCTAATTGCCTATAATTTCCACCTTTTGTCTATTCCATTTGCACAACAGCATGTGCAATTTATTGTCAATCAGTTTTGCTTCCTAAGTGGACAGTTTGATTTCACAGAAGTGTGATTGACTTGGAGTTACATTGTGTTGTTTAAGTGTTCCCTTTATTTTTTTGAGCAGTGTATATTAATGCCTGGAATATTTCAATTTTGGAGAATCTCTTTTAAAATGGGTTAAAGTTATGTATAGTAGCCATAGGTGTACAATTGTAAATAATGGCTATATCTCAGAAAGGTTTAAACTGTCAAGAGGAGTTAAACAAGGTTGTCCACTATCGGCACATCTATTTATTATTGCCATCTAAATGCTAGCTGTTAAAATTAGATCCAACAATAATATTAAGGGATTAGAAATTCATGGCTGAAAAACAAAGGTGGCATTGTACGCAGATGATTCTTGTTTTCTTTTTAAACCTCAGTTGGAATCCCTCCACAACATAGAGGATCTAGATACTTTTTCTAACCTCTCTGGATTTAAACCAAATGATCATAACATGCTTTGTAAGTAGGAAAACCTGCAAAATCAGCAGTGTATCAAATACCTGTTCTTCCCACTGTATATATAGTATGTGTATATATATATATATATATGAATGTTTAGTGAATATATATAAATATATATGATCATGAGGCATTTATAATTTATATTCTTCAAGAATCAATGGGTACATACAGTATTATTAATTTACAAGTCCACAAATGGATATGAGTGAAGGTATGGGTGTGGTTGGAGTCTTGTCCTACCAACAAGTGCTTTCTTGAATTATGCTGCATTCATAACTAGTGGGAAATTTGGAAAATTCTACTTGTGAACTGGGCGCAACAAGAGTTCTGTTTTTCCTGTGTCTTGTATCATATTGTACAACAGCTGATGAAACCGATCACTGTAAAAGTGTGAAAGAAATTGATCAGTGTTATTTCCTGATAGTTGCTGGTTGAAAATACTATCAACACAGGACCTTCTAATCAGCAGGTTGTGCATGGGTGGAGTTTCATCATCCCTGGTGACATCACCAGGCGGTAAATAAGTTAATAGACCAATAACAAAGAGAGTTCCAAACCTCTCTGCCAAAAACAGCTTTTAGGTTCCCTCCCCCTCTCCACTCAGACCACTCCCAGACTGTCCTAACTATTTCCTGCTTAAGAAATAGTTTTTTGCTAAAGATATGTTTTTGTTTCTTTTTGACCATTTTAAAGGAAAATTATCACAGTAAGGTACTTAATTGTTACCCAAAAATGATTTGATATTGATATAAAAACGTCAGCATTGGGACTTTAACCACAGTGTGGATCAATCCACCAGAGTGGAGGGGCCTAATGAGAGGGATATATAACCTGAAAAGTAGTTATTGGCAGAGAGGTTTGGAAATCTCTTTGTTTGATCTGTTTATGCCACGTTAAAAACAACTGGGAACTCGGAAACCTCAGACTTCAGTGTGTTCAAGACAACTGGGAACTCAGAAAAAGATCTTCTCAGAATGGGAAAAATCGATTTTGAACGATCATCCGATTCTAAATTCCAAGTTGGGAACTCGGGCCTCTTTCTAGAGCTCCCACTTTCCGACCTGAAGATCACTTGGTTTGACTTCTTATTTTTCAGAGTTCCCAGTTATCTTGAAAGCACCATTACTACCTGTTGATGTCACCAGGCAAAACTCCTCCCATATAAAACATGCTGATTTAAAGGGCATGTGTGGATTTTCACACATTTACATTGCTAGTTTCATCAGCTGTTGTACAGTATGATACAAAATACAGGGGAAAATTTACATTTTGACTGCACTCGGCCTTACTCAAAGCCTCTGGAAGGTTTTCAGAGACATAGAAAGAGAGGAAAGATACGTTTGAGTGGGAAGACAATGGGTGTGAAAATGTTTAACCTATTACATTTCAGACTCAAAGCCATAAAAACTAACCAAGATAATTTTTTGTAAAAAATGTAAGAGCCCTAACTGAACATTTTGAAAATGTGTCAGGTTGCTGTCATGCCAAATAGTGTCCACTGCCAGATAGTGTCCACCCTCTGCATCACAATGAGCTAAAACAGGGTCACAAAGGGTGTTTTTTGGTAGTCTTACAAATCTTCATGGTATCAAAAGAATACACCTCACACACATATGGCTATTGGCTCAAATTGAAGAAGACACTTGTACTATGTCAGATAATGAGTTTAAATGTATTTAAGTTTGAGTGTATATCCCAATATTACATTTTATATTCAAAACAGAAGATTAAACATAAAAAACTAGTTTTTTTTGAGGTGTACATAAAGAGGAGTATTCAAAAATGGTCTGTTGGTTGATATTCCCCTTGGGGGACTCCCCATCATCTTGTCAAAATGTGCAAAACAATTCATTGAGAGTCTTAGCTTTCACAATAGCTGACAACTCCAACCGTTCAAAAGTTAGAGACACATTTGTGGGAAAAAGACAACTGCTAATTAGCGGATATTGGAGGTTACTCATGTTCTATGAACGAAGCAGTGCATTCCGTGGATAGAAAATCATTGGGGAGAGGATGACGTAATAGACCCCTGGAATATTGGGGGGGACATGTCCCACTCACTCTGAGCAAGGAAACACGACCTTCGTTTGCTGTTTGCTAAGATGGATTTCAGGCCTCTTTTCTCCCATATGCCACTGTTTTGGTGGAAAAATAGACATGGGAAAAAATTTAATAATAGACACCTTCCATTGGTCCTTTACATTTTCTGTTGGATTAATTACTTTATGGTAGGGATTCCGTTGGGATTGCTTTTTTGTATTTTTTGCCCCCCCGCATTGGATTATAAGTATTTATTTGATTTAGACTTGGACTCAAACAGTCAAACTGTGGTTTTGGTAGGAAGGTTTTCAGTTGCATTGTGAATTTTCTCATTGCACTTTTGGCTCCTACAGAACTATTAATTTGTTGTTGATGTTTGAATCCTTATTCTGTTGTTTATGCTGAACCCCTATGATTTTTCTATTAATACCATTATTATTGCAGTGGCCAAGTTCCTTAATATCAAAGTTTGTGGTTTATGGAGAGGGCCGTGTTGTACGCTAGGGCCACCCAGGGCTGGCCTGAGCTGTAGGTATCTGAGTGGCTGCTTCTAATTGAATGGTCTGGGTGAGGGATGGTCTCCGGGGCGATGTATGACTGCTGTTTTCTCTGGTGCAGGCGGCCTGCTGTGATACATGTGCAGCACCACAGCCAGGAGACTGCTCCATTCATCAGCACTCCTCCCCCAACCCTCTAAGCCCGCTCCGCTGGGTGGGTGTAAATATGATCTGCACCCCAGTGCGGCCCGCCCGTCCTTGAGTGATGGGCACAGTGTCCGGAGGCTGCCCACAGGCATAGCTCTCATCTATCCTCCTCACTGAAGGATCCATTTGGCCGGTGAAATACATTCCAGGAACCTGGTATCGCTCACCAAGATTTACACAGCTTCCCCTCCTCTATCTTTCATTGTCTCAATGGTTTTTAAAGGTATAGGCCAAGGACATCCCTGCAGTAAGCCCCACGCCTCAGCCCTTATGTCATCCTGTATATGACTTATACTGCACTGAGGGGATTCATGCTGGGGTTCAAATGCAGTTTGGAAGTCATTATTTTTCTAGCTGGTTTTGTAGTATGTCATTTCACTCCCACACTAACATAGCTTCTCCAGATCCCAGATAGGTCAGTGAGCTTGAAAGGTGTCCTATCAGCTTTGGTTTGTCTAAGCCAATGAGAACCGGCTCACAATGGCATAATTGAATGCTTTCCTGTCATATCTATTAATGTAAATACACATAGTGAGTGAAACTAGTCCAGGCTCAGTTCAGGGCACACTAGGCATAACAGTATAATGAGGAACAGGCTTCCCTTCTACATCATTTTTGATTAAGATAAAGTAGCAGCATACCTGAACAGTGTGACATTAGCCTCAGCCTCCAGTTTAGCCCAGAGCAGGTAGCATTTCTCCATAATGTGGGTGTAAAATTCATGTTCATAAGCCTTCCTGATGATCCTGGTCTGGCCATGGGAACTCCCCCGGGAGTGGGGCAGGAGGAACTGAAGAATGACACAGCATAATGTCCTTATGGCTCTATATTGCAGTGTATGATTCTTATTGTAGTCTGTGGTGCTCAATGGCCAGTAATGAGGAAAAGGTATCACTGATGAACTGATATTGTTTTGTAGCTTTGTGCTTATCCTGCAATGATAAGTGTTTTATTCTTACTGTATGTTACTGTCAGTTGAGCTATGTTAGATGTGTACACACTACATTGAGTTTAAATATTAGGCCACAGACATGATGAATAACAAATAACAATCAATTAAACAATTTTAATTGAAATGAAGTGCAAAAAACATATTCAGTGTGTTATTTTCTTGCAAATGATCAATTCCTTTTATTTAACACATGTGCACACCTTCTGCAGTGAAGGTTGGCTGTTATTGCAGGTGAATGTGGCCTCCATTGAACATAACCTTCCTCTTTCATTTTTTGGCTATCCAATTAAATGGCAACATCGACCAATGTTAAAAAAAAAAATCAGTAGCAGAAAATATTGATATCTGCTGCCTTACAAACATCTTGTGTTGTACGTGGGTTCATTCTCTGCGGATGTCTCCCTTTTAGCTCCATCAAACTTCTTGTCTTGTTTGGTCTGACTTCAAAGATGCACTCCGATTGAAGGATCAATACACTAGTTCACTTGCAGAAACAACTACAAAACTGTAGTCACTGTGTGGATATGGATAATGGGTTAGTTACACATCTGCTCCAGTAGAAGAGTTCTCTTGTTGTTTTTAGCCAGGTGATAGGCGGTGAAGGAGCCTTGTATCCCTGCTCCTATAACGATACAGTCGTAATCCTGCTGGTCGGACATTGTCTCTGAGACCTGGTAGTGTAGTCCAACACACAGCACTGCTCTGTAATGAGTGCACACCTCTCTATTCACCTAATGTACCTCTCCAACTCCTGTAGGAGTAAGTGACATATGTAGGTAGATATCACACCAATTAAACAATAGATAGGAGTATACTAGAAAATAGTATAAGAAGGCAGATGTGAGTGCATTTGCCATTCTGGTAAATACAGGAAACCAAAGATTAGCAGATGGTGTAGTAGTAACATAAGATACATGGATAACATATAAATATAAAAGATAGCTGAACATTAAAGTAACAAACCACATGGTAACATAGATCATGAGACCGTGGTAATGGAAATCTACTAAGGGAGGTTCTGACCCCCTGACCCCTGTAGATTCCCCATTATGCTGACAGACTGACCAGACATACGGGTGCCTGGGTGCTTTGACATACTAGATTTATAGTCTACCCATTTCACTAGATAAGCATACATACCAGAGAAATATGCCTGGGGTGGCTGGACACTAATGAACAGGAAACACATAGTCTGCTGATTCCATTTAAGTGAGACATAGACCAGATACATAGATAGGATAGGGGGGGCACAAAGAGTGCATTGATTTAGTGGTGAAGGGAGGGGAAAAGGAGTTTGTTGACACACTAAGATAGAGAGTCTGACTACTATTATAATTGAACTGAAAGCAGATGATGGGCGTTAGTATGTGTGAACAAGCAGGAAGCCTGAACTAAAAAGATAATGATGTTGAAGAATTAGGGGAAGTATGTTTATTTGCATATGGGGTGGACTCATATGCTATTTGGGTATAAAGAGCGAACCAGTGCTCTGGGAGGGGGGGTTCCGTGGGACATTCGAGATGGTTATACTATTGTAAATAAAAGCATGTTTTGATTTCACAAGTTCTGATAAAGCGTTATATTTCTGAGATGATTTTCCACGACACTCCATGGACCTTTGGCCAAAGTTCTTTGATTATTTACAAGTTAGCCTGTCAGACTGACTACTGCTGAACCTTTCTTTGCACCACAGCACACTTTGGATGATAGAGGGTCATTTGCACAACTGAGCCTTATAGACAAACAACCATATATCTCAATTGTTTATTATTTTGAACAGCTGATGTAGTTGCATTTTGTATAATCAATCAAAATAAGTTGTAGTTTGAATGTTATACATCACCTGAAAGGACACAACCTCTACTGCAGGGTTCCCCAACTGGCGGCCCGAGAGCTGAATTTGGCCCGAGGGTGATTTTATTTGGCCCCCCCAAGTTTTCTGAGCAATTAATTTTTAATTAGGGAAATCTGTTCCTAAGTATTCCCACTTATAATAGAGAGACACATGATCATAAACAAATGTAAGCAAGGTTTGAAATTATTATGATCAAATATGATATCTGTTTGAGCTAAATGCCATAAATTTGACTGGATTCATCTGAAGAAGGAGAATCTGTCAGAACATAAGGAATAGTTTTAGAATATGTTATGACACCGTGAACATTGATGTTGTCTTTGTGAATAACTAATTTGAGCTATTATGTAGTGATGGATCCTTTTTGAGGCCGTCTCTGATTTATCAAGAGACAAGATGATGACGACTGTGATTCTCTCCAATCTTCAAAATAGTGAGATGTTATTTCCCACCCAGTGCTAGAACGTCACAATGATTTTAAGTCAAAAGGGCAGATTTCTTTCCATGTAAGTAGACCTACATACATCGCTCTCTTTGCTTCACACACTTGCAATCACCACTCTCACAGTATTAAAGACACAACAGACCAGGTCAGCACGTTTATGATCATCAACACGTTGAGATTTGCACCCAACACATCTGCAGTCATCAAACAAATGAAGAAATACATAGTGCATCGTCCACCAGAACAAAAGAGATGAATTCCAAATGCTCCAGTCTAATTAGAACTCAAACAGGTGATACAGCAGTGTCGGGCATTCAGATGCATTTAGTTTTATTCATGGGACATTACTAGACGCTTTGGTTGTATTGCTGTTGTTGTTCCCCTGTGCAAATTGCAAGGTTGGCACACATTGGCTCGATCATCAATCACACACTGCTGACTGCACACACACACACACACACACACACACACACACACACACACACACACACACACACACACACACACACACACACACACACACACACACACACACACACACACACACACACACACACACACACACACACACAGATATGACACCTAGGGATTCAAATTAGTTCCACAACTAAGTATTCATCATAGAAGGGAGTAACAAGTAGAGCGTTGACTGTACTCTGACATCAAACTTCCAAGTTGCAAACTCTAAAATGTTTCCCCCACTGTTTGCTTGATTGCTCCTTCATTGTAATGTGAGAGTGAGTGGGTGACGAAAACAATAACAAGCTCTCGTTTGATATATCTAATTTGGATTCAGGTACAGGAAAAGAGGCAAAAACTAAAGGCCACAGCTTTCTGATTATGACATGGGAGGAGAGAAACAACACACACTCATGCATGCACGCACACACATACGCTCACAAGCACGCTTGTTTATGCACACACACATGCATACTCGCACACACACTCCAGGCTTAAAGGCCCAGTGCTTTCAAAAACGTGATTGTCCTGTGTTTTATATATATTTCCACACTATGAGGTTGGAATAATACTGTGAAATACTGAAAATGATAACGCTCTTTTATTGTAAGAGCTGTTTTGAAAAGACCTCCTGAAGTGTCAGCCTGTTTTGGTGGGATGGAGTTTTGGCCTGCCTGGTGACATCACCAGGTAGTAAATTAGTTAATAGACCAATTAGAAAGAGAGTTCCAAACTGCCAATAACAGCTATTTTTCAGAGTTTTCCTCCCCACTCAGACCACTCCTAGAGAATCATAGCAAATTTCTCTCCTGAGAAATTGCTCTTTGCTAAGAAGCTATATTTGTTTCTTTTTGACAATTTTAACTGGAAAAAAAATCACACGAAGGTATTCATTTGTTACCCAGAAATGATTTGATATTGAGATACAAACAGTTGCATTGGACCTTTAAAGAGCTGAGGCACCCTGCTGCTCCTCCAAAATCACCATCTGCTCGCTGAAATTTGACTCTCTGAGAGCATTTTATCCAGGCTGGTAGTACGCCTGCTAACCCTCCCACTCTGTGGGTTTTACCTCATCTTCTGAAACAATGCAGTTTGAAGGGTAGCTCTTTGAAATATACTGAGTCAGGGTTTTGTCCCAGAGAACCGCTCAACACTGTATGCATTTGAGGGGCTATAAACATTGTCTTCAATCTATTTTCCTGTGTGCTGAATGTCAACCTCAATGCATTCTACATGCTCAGCTAAACCTATTTCTGCGATATATAATATATAAACCAATAACCATGTTTCCATTCCAAGATTATTTATTCAGTGGTATAGCTCCAGATTAGTTTTGTCCCTGCACATAACCTATGTCCCTGGGAACTCCTATACCAGCCTGTAATCAAATAGAAATCATTATTCAGTCATTTGATTTGTTGTTGGGGCTCATACAGTTGATTCTGAGTAATAATTGACCCAGCTCACTTTAGACTGAAGAAAAACAAATCACAGTTTCCAAAATATACATAGTAGTCAGGTGGAATAAACATACATATATTATATATAACAGCTCCTATATGTACTGTAGTGGAAATCCAAACCAGGGCGTATACATACGAGGGAAATGTAATTGTTAATCCATGTCCCCATGTGTTATTAAACATGATGCTGAGAGCTCCAGCTCAACCACCCAAAAGTGACTTAATTACCTTATATTTACATGTCACACTATTTATTTCTGGTCATGTCTAAATATAAGCCCTGCCTGTTGAATATTCATGTCCCCCCTTGCTTTCACACAGGTTCATATTTGTCTGTGTCTGATGAATAACTGAAGGCTGATGAATAATGGATGTGCCTGGGCCTGCCTGTTTTTTTTTATTACCAGCATTGGGTCTGCCTGGCTGAATCTGGCTGTACCTGATGTGTCAGGTGTCCATTCTGTCAGCTAGTGGAAGTGACTCCAGGGATCAGGTGTCTCTCTATGTCTGACACTGTTGCTGTACAGAGATCACGATTCACTATCTACTCTGTTTTTTTGCACTTTTACGCAGTCAGCATTGCATAGCATGAGGACATGGTTTGGTTACCGGAGTTGAGCTTATTGAGACAGGGACATACTGTACTGGAGGAAGTCTTAAAATGCCTCTTCTAAATGTTGTTTTAAAACATCTACAGGATTGGTGTCCCCCCCTACAGGACGGTTAAGCTAACATAGGCTAATGTGATTAGCATGAGGTTGTAAGTAACATGAACATTTCCCAGGACATAGACATATATGATATGGGCAGAAAGCTTAAATTCTTGTTAATCTAACTGCACTGTCCAATTTACAGTAGCTATTACAGTGAAATAATACCATGCTATTGTTTGAGGAGAGTGCACAATTACGAACTTGAAAATGCAATAATAAACCAATTAGGCACATTTGGGCAGTCTTGATACAATATTTTTAACAGAAATGCAATGGTTCATTGGATCAGTCTAAAACGTTGCACATACACTGCTGCCATCTAGTGGTCAATATCTAAATTGTGCCTGCGCTGGAATAATACATTATGGAATTTCTCTTGCATTTCAAAGACGATGGTACAAATAAAATACAAAATAATGGTTGTTTTTATCTTTGTATTATCTTTTACCAGATCTAATGTCTTATATTCTCTTGTATTCATTTCACATTTCCACAAACTGCAATGTGTTTCCTTTCAAATGGTATCAAGAATATGCATATCCTTGCTTCAGGTCCTGAGCTATATGCAGTTGGATGTGGGTATGTCATTTTAGGCGAAAATTGGAACAAAAGGGGCGGATCCTTAAATGAAACAAAAATCAGTCTATTATTACTGTATTTAATACAAGGCACCATGAATCTACCTGATGTGTTTTAAAGTTCAGTCTCCTCTTTCCTTCCATGAGCAGCCTGTGTGTGTTTGGCTCCTGTGTCTGCTCCATCTGTGTTGTAGTCCTTTGACAGAGTGATTATGGATGTTGGTGTCCAGGCATGAAGAAGTGTTTGGCATGGCATGTGTTGCTCTAGAATCATTATGTGGAAATGATGAGACCGCAATTGGCAAACAAATGTCACTTGTGATTTGATGACTATAATTGGAGTTATGGAATAGATCACACTAGTATTAAAACTAACTGCATATTAAGACCTATTCAGTACTGTCACGCCCTGACCGTAGAGAGCTTTTTATGTCTCTATTTTGGTTTGGTCAGGGTGTGATTTGGGTGGGCATTCTATGTTCATTTTCTATGTTTTGTATTTCTTTGTGTTTGGCCGGGTATGGTTCTCAATCCGAGGCAGCTGTCTATCGTTGTCTCTGATTGGGAACCATATTTAGGTAGCTTTTTCCCACATGGTTTTTGTGGGGAGTTATTTTCTGTCTAGTGTTTTGCACCTTACAGGACTGTTTCGGTTTCGGTTGTTCTCTTTGTTATTTTGTATTAGTGTTCAGTTTTCAATAAAAAGCATGAACACTTACCACGCTGCGCTTTGGTCCAATTCCTCTTCTTCAGACGACGAAAACCGTTACAAGTACAGTATGTTGGCAAATGTACTAATGCAAATCACATACATTCCAAAGCACACAAAAATGCATTTTCTTTACACAATCTAAATCCAAAGAATTGAAATCCAATACATTGAAATGTACAGCATCCAACAATATCAATTAGCTCCAATTAATTGAAGTGTACACTGATATACATCTCTGCATCTTGCCTACCTATGTGAAGGCATGTGCTCCCAGCAGGGTAGGGCTGACTGGCCCAGCCTATACTCACTCTAATTGGTAAAGGAGATAATGACTGAGGATGCTGCACCTCTGGAGGAGTTAGTGTGTCAGGAGAGAGAGCAGGATGAAGGGTTAGAGGTTTATCTTGGCGATTTTAGCATGTAAATCTTGGTGGGGCAAACTCCCCGCCCAAATTGTTTTTATTCATGCCAGCAAAGGCACTACACAACACAACACTAAACAATACATTAATTGCATTATAACGGTGACAAATGGTGCCTGCAAACTGTTAGGGCCTACATAAAGCTGTCCCAACAGCAGAGTCCCAACAGCAGATCTTTCTTTGTGTGAATCGTTATCACCGCAACACCGAGCTATCAGTGGAGCCTTGTCTGGCAGCGAAACAGTTCATTCAGCCTCATTTACTGCCTTTAAAAAAAACATGGCTGATATGGCTGACTTGCTTAAACAAATGTGTTTTCTACTGACAATTGAGATGTACAAACTATGGCATAAGGGTATGATGAGCGGATAAGAGGCAATCCATAATTTCGATTAAGACATTAATGAGCAAGCTAGAACGAACATGGTCAATGTAACTATTTGTTCAGCACTTTTGAAATGTACAGTGACACATGGGACGTTCTTGTAGTATTTGTCCTGTACTGTACACCAAGTCAGAACCGTAGGATAAATAAAGGGTATATAAGAGATAAATATTTGATGATGACATTTCTCTAAAACAGGCTACATGTGGCCACCAAATCAGAACAGTAGGCTACGTTATGAGGGGGAAAGGGACCAAATTATTAGGGTGAGGTATATGGGCTACTAACAGCTTGCTACACAATATACACTTAGTATTATTTAGCTACAGAATACATATCTCCCTGGCATTTTACATAATTTATGCTGCAGCATGCAATGCATGTTTTGACTCACCTTGCTGTGCTCACTTGAACAGGAAGGTGAAGTGGCAGTCCTTCTTGTGTGCAAATTTCGTCATCACAGTCTGCCATTCTCTGGATTTATGGTGCTTTCAAGACAACTGGGAACTCAGAAAAAAACAAGGTAGAATCATGACGTCCGTGATCTTCAGGTCGGAGTTCTAGAAAGAGGCCCGAGTTCCCGACTTGGAATTCCAAGTTGGAGTTTGTTTTTTTCCAGAGTTGTCTTGAACTCAATGAATTTGGAGAATTCCCAGTTCCGAGTTTCCAGTTGATTAGAATGTGGGAGAACTCATGCTGGTTTGACAGCATGGCCAATGTATTGAACCTTTTCTGGCCCATGGTGTGTTGCGAGTGTATATATATCCTTTTAAGCTTGGAAAAGAGACCCTTAAACCCAGACTTTGACCACACACCCTCCACTGAATAGCAGGCTAGTGATTGCGTTGCAAAGCTTGCAGTTAGCCACTGATTCCTTCCAAACCACTCATTGTTGAATGAGCTTTTTCCAACTTGTTGTGTAATGTTTATGTCCAATGGCCGATGAGCAGGTTTTTAATCTAACATTTCTCTTCACATGACAAGGATTGAAAAGGATTTGCCAGTAGATTGTCTACTTGATTCATGATGATGATTGCTTGTCTAACTTGCTAGCTAAGATTTTCAAAGTATGATGTTGACATGATCAGTCCAATCAAAGCTATGGTAGATATAACGTGATTTGACAATTTTATCTGTGGCCAATGACTTTGAGCCTTCTTAAAGGGGACTTTTAAATTAAATCTATGGCAGCACCCAGGGGGCTTGAATTTTCGAGCTCTCCCTGTAGATTGTGCAGTGACGTAGTTTCCATATGACAGAACACTGAGCCAATCACGGCGCTACTAGAGAACATTACCAACCCTTACACTCTGTATTTTCTGCTGGCTGCCCCACCACCACAGAAAGCACTGAGCTAGGCTGAAACAGCTTCATTTTAGAGCCGCTTTACTCAAGAAAACAAAAAAGAGACCATGTTTGTATGCGGCTTTATTAACTGAAGGATTTTTTTTTTTTTTTTTTTACATTGTTTGCAAACTGACTTGTGACACATATTAAAGCCAAAATAACATGCAAAACAGGAAAAAAAATACAATTCTATGTATATGTGTATATATATATATATATATACAGTTTAAGTCAGAAGTTTACATTCACTTAGGTTGCAGTCATTAAAACTCGTTTGCCAACCACTCCACAAATTTCTTGTTAACAAACTATAGTTTTGGCAAGGACATCTACTTTGTGCATGACACAAGTCATTTTTCCAACAATTGTATACAGACAGATTATTTCACTTATAATTGTATCACACTGTATCACAATTCTAGTGGGTCAGAAGTTTAATGACTCCAACCTAAGTGTACGTAAACTTCCGACTTCAACTGTGTATATATCTCTATATACTGTATATATATATATATTTAGTTATGACGGGTTGCTTATCAGTTAGTTCAGTTTAGCAGCTTTGCTTTACTGAAGAAATTCTGAGAGCCCTTGGTTGTAGAAGTATGAACACTGAATATCTAGTGTTAGGGGAAGTACCCTTTCCAACCACGTTTACTTTCTTAAGTTGATAGGAACACCTCCTAATATTGAGTTGCACCCCTTTTTGTCCTCAGAACAGCCTCAATTCGTCAGGGCAAGGTGTCAAGCGTTCCACAGGGATGCTGGCCCATGTTGACTCTGAAGCTTCCCGAAGTTATGTCAAGTTGGCTGGATGTCATTTTGGTGGTGTACCATTCTTGATACACACAGGAAACTGTTGAGTGTGAAAAACACTAACACCGTTGCAGTTCTTCACACACTCAAACCGGTGCATCTGGTACCTACTACCACACCCCGTTCAAAGGCACTTAAATATTTTGTCTTGCTCATTCACCCTCTGAATGGCAAATACAGTATACAATCCATGTCTCACTTGTCTCAAGACTTAAAAATCCTTCTTTAACCTGTCTCCCCGTCATCCACACTGGTTGAAGTGCATTTAACAAGTAACATCAATAATGGATCAAAGCTTTACTGGAAAGAGCAAGTGTTCCTAATGTTTTGTACAGTCAGTGTATATTTCTCAACGTAATAATTTTGTACGTTATTGACCCGGCCCATGCCAGTGAATTTGACACATAATCCATATTTGAATTGTTGCATTGATTATGTAGACATGACTGTGCAGTCAGTGATTAACCACTCTGAATGAACATAAGCAACACATGAGCCAGAATCAAGAACAGCTTTATTGTGACCTTTAAAAAATAACACAACACATAGAAGGGTAAAACGTGTTTCATGAAAACATCTCCAATGATTGATTTATTACAGTTCCCTGAATGGTAGTCCTCAAGCTTTCTTCTGTGATTTGGTGGTCCCCGGAACGGAAAAGGTTGGAGAAAGTGGTATACAGAATTCCCTGTGAAGGTAATGCAGGTTGGAGTTGTAATAACACATTCATCGGCAGATACAGATAAGCCTCCCTCTCAGAGATGGTCACATGCATCTGCTATCATTACCTCCCTCTCTGTGCACTCACTACCTGGTCACCTATTATCACTACAATAACAGTGGATGGATGCAGCGTTCTCAGCCAGTTTGTGCATGGTGTAGTACAGGGCAGCTGGTAGTGCTGCTGCTGTACCCTGTGTTAGGGCCAGTGAGGGCCAAGTGGGGTCATTGGAAATGTCATTGCCTCTATGTATGCAAAACAGCGAGGCACTGTGAATGTTCACAGAATAGTGTGTTAAAGCATTCCTGTAAAGGGACGTAGGGACTCAGACATGGGTGAGATGTTATGGAGGTTTTTATGTGGCTGAGGTTGGATGGATGGATGGATACTCTGAAGGACGTGTAGAGCACTGAGCAGCAGGCACTCCAGCAGCGATGGGGCTGACTTTAACTGCATTGTGGAATCAATATGTGGAACCTCCATGCACTGTAACGACAGTCAAGCTAATAGTCAATAACAAAGTCATTGGGAAGTTTTGAGGGTCTCTCACTCTATTTGGCAAATAACAGAAACCATCAGGAATACATGTCATGGTGAGTGTGTGGGTGTGCATAGGTACACTACCGTTCAAACGTTTGGGGTAACTTAGAAATGTCCTAGTTTTAGAAAGAAAAGCCTTTTTTTGTCCATTAAAATAACATCAAATTGATCAGAAATACAGTGTAGACATTGTTAATGTTGTAAATGACTATTGTAGCTGGAAACGGCTTATTGTAAGGGTTGCAGAACTGGTGGCAGTGAAGTTAGATGCAGGAGAGCAGAAATAGGTAATAGCCGGAGTAGTTTAATTTCAAAACCAACGGCAATAAAAAAAGAACCTACATGGGTACAAAACCCGACGGGCAACAGTAACATAGTGCACAAGCACTTACAAACAAACAATTCCACACAAGGACATGGGGGGAACAGAGGGTTAAATACACAACACTTAATGAGGGAAATGGAAACCAGGTGTGTAGGAAAACAAGACAAAACAAATGGAAAATGAAAAGTGGATCGACGATGGCTAGAAGACCGGCGACGCCGACAGCCAAACACCGCCCGAACAAGGAGAGGAAACGACTTAATAAGTCGTGACACTTATTTTTTACGGAATATCTACAGTCGTGGCCAAAAGTTTTGAGAATGACACAAATATGAATTTCCACAAAGTTTGCTGCTTCAATGTCTTGAGATATTTCTGTCAGATATTACTATGGAATACTGAAGTATAATTATAAGCATTTCATACGTGTCAAAGGCTTTTATTGACAATTACATGAAGTTGATGCAAAGAGTCAATATTTGCAGTGTTGACCCTTCTTTTTCAAGACCTTTGCAATCCGCCCTGGCCTGCTGTCAATTAACTTCTGGGCCATATCCTGACTGATGGCAGCCCATTCTTGCATAATCAATGCTTGGAGTTTGTCCGAATTTGTGCGGTTTTGTTTGTCCTCCCTCTTGAGGATTGACCACAAGTTCTCAATGGGATTAAGGTCTGGGGAGTTTCCTGGCCATGGACCCAAAATATTGATGTTCTGTTCCCCAAGCCACTTAGTTATCACTTTTGCCTTATGGCAAGGTGCTCCATCATGCTGGAAAAGGCA
The DNA here is from genome assembly GCF_029448725.1 of Salvelinus fontinalis. NCBI lineage: Eukaryota > Metazoa > Chordata > Actinopteri > Salmoniformes > Salmonidae > Salvelinus > Salvelinus fontinalis. Next base: position 39,524,812 of record NC_074677.1, read on the forward strand.
TTGTTCATCACCAAACTGTTCCTGGATGGTTGGGAGAAGTTGCTCTCGGAGGATGTGTTGGTACCATTCTATATTCATGGCTGTGTTCTTCTGTAAAATTGTGAGTGAGCCCACTCCCTTGGCTGAGAAGCAACCCCACACATGAATGGTCTCAGGATGCTTTACTGTTGGCATGACAAAGGACTGATGGTAGCGCTCACCTTGTCTTCTCCGGACAAGCTTTTTTCCGGATGCCCCAAACAACTGGAAAGGGAATTCATCAGAGAAAATGACTTTACCCCAGTCCTCAGCAGTCTGATCCCTGTACCTTTTGTAGAATATCAGTCTATCCCTGATGTTTTTCCTGGAGAGAAGTGGCTTCTTTGCTGCCTTTCTTGACACCAGGCCATCCTCCAAAAGTCTTCGCCTCACTGTGCGTGCAGCTGCACTTACACCTGCCTGCTGCCATTCCTGAGCAAGCTCTGTACTGGTGATGCCCCGATCCCGCACCTGAATCAACTTTAGGAGACGGTCCTGGCGTTTGCTGGACTTTCTTGGGCGCCCTGAAGCCTTCTTCACAACAATTGAACCGCTCTAATTGAAGTTCTTGATTATCCGATAAATGGTTGATTTTAGGTGCAATCTTACTGGCAGCAATATCCTTGCCTGTGCAAAGCAATGATGACGGCACGTGTTTCCTCGCAGGTAACCATGATTGACAGAGGAAGAACAATGACTCCAACCACCACCCTCCTTTTGAAGCTTCCAGTCTGTTATTCAAACTCAATCATCATGACAGTGATCTCCAGCCTTGTCCTCGTCAACACTCAAACCTGTGTTAACGAGAGAATCACTGACATGATGTCAGCTGGTACTTTTGTGGCAGGGCTGAAATGCAGTGGAAATGATTTTGGGGGATTCAGTTCAGTTGCATGGCAAAGAGGGACTTTGCAATTAATTGCAATTCATCTGATTCCTCTTCATAACATTCTGGAATATTTGCAAATTGCCATCATACAAACTGAGGCAGCAGAATTTGTGAAAATTAATATTTGTGTCATTTTTCAAAACTTTTGGCCATGACTGTACATAACTGTACAAAGGCCAATTATCAGCAACCATCACTCCTGTGTTCCAATGGCACGATGTGTTAGCCTATCCAAGTTTATCATTTTAAAAAGCAAATTTATCATTAGAAAACCATTTTGCAATTATGTTAGCACAGCTGAAAACTGTTGTGCTGATTAAAGTAGCAATAAAACTGGCCTTCTTTCGACGAGTTGAGTAGTGTTACCAAAAAAGGTCTGCCTGAGAGTAGACCAGTGATTCAGACTAGAGCTCTGCTGCTCAAAAGGCAGTCAGCCCCTCTGTGACTGTGAGTGGAAAACAGCCGTTGAATTGAGCAAAGTGAGGAGAGCAATGGGCAGAGGTGAGAGGTGAGCAGGGGAAACAAAAAGTGACGTGAGCTGCATTTGACTGAGTGAGTCAGAGCCTTCTCTTCATGGTCAGAGTGAGAGTGTGAGCTCTGATAGCCCATTCATGTGAGTGGTCCTGATGACCTTCAGACGTACTGTGGTCAGTGTGTGTCAGCCTCTCTCTACACCAGGCTGCTGCAACTTAGCATCTAATTAGGAGCTGTGGATATCAGGGGCGTCATGCACCACAAAAAATCGGAGGGGGCACAAAGTACGTGAGGATGGCTGGTCGGTGGACTAGGGCCCCCATCTGGAAGTTTGAAAAATTCAAAATTCTCCAACACCTGAAACAGCTTTTCCCTGCGATCTAGAGCCTTAATCATTATGTTTATTTTTCTGCAAATCTAAGCATAACTTTCTTTTAAAGGAACAAAATATGCTTCTCTGCTAAAATCTGGGTAAAATATTGAAAGGGATGAGAGTCTAGTTCAGTACATTTAGATATTGTTTGCTTTTCTAAAGTCTACCAACCTTGCCAGCAGGCATGCCAGCTAAGATAGTTAGACAAGCTAGCTACTCTAACTTGATTGATACCCTGAAATGGCTTCTTGGTAGCTAATTATGAGGTTGGGAGAAGCCAACTCTATAAAATAGATAGGTGGCTAGTAGTATTACAGAGAAACAACCACAAAACATTTAACCAAAAATGTATATATTTTAAAACAATATGGGCATGCCACTCTGGTGGATATGTTTTGGTTGATCCTCTGATACAGAAAGACATGAGGAAACACATTGGGACTGTCACGTTCCTGACCTATTCTGTTAGTTTGTTGTATGTGTTAGTTGGTCAGGACGTGAGTTTGGGTGGGCATTCTATGTTGTCTGTTTCTATGTTGGTTTAAGGGTTGCCTGGTATGGCTCTCAATTAGAGGCAGGTGTTTGGCGTTCCTCTAATTGAGAGTCATATTTAGGTAGGTTGTTTCACAGTGTTCGTTGTGGGTGGTTGTCTCCTGTGTCAGTGTTTGTCGCACCATACGGGACTGTTCGGTTTATTTGTACATCGTTCTTTGTGTAGTCTATTTTCCCTGTTCGTGCGTTCTTCGTGTTTTATGTAAGTTCGTATAATTCAGGTCTGTCTACACATTCGTTTTGTTATTTTGTTAGTTTATTCAAGTATAGTTCGTTTTCTGTCTTGGTTGTTTTGTCGTGTCTTTATTAAATATGTCATTTCACAACGCTGCGCCTTGGTTCCATCACTACTCCTCCTCTTCGGTTGAAGAGGAGGAGGACTACCGTTACAGGGACCCAACAGATACGCTGTATATTCGACTATGATAAGATGATGGTGGGTGGGATGCGGTGTAGCTGTAAGGCTGTCATCACCTGTCAGGTACAGTGGCCGCTGGCCTTGCCCGGCTGATGTCTGAGAGCGATCAAATTGATAAAACGCTGCAGCCTTGGAGCCGTGTTCTGTCTCAGTGTTCTTAAAGCCATGAGACACAGTCTGACTAATACAAAGAGAAGGAGGAAGAGGAGGAGGAAGTTGAAGAGGATGAGGAAGAGGAGGAAGGATGCACCATGTGAGTAAAAGGGACATTTTCAATATGAGAATAAAGTAGAAATAATGGTAAAGGACAATATGTCAGGGTACTGACTATCCCAATGGCTGTGTGTTTGTGTGTGTGTGCACGCGTGTACGAGTGGGCACATGTATGCGTGCGTGTGCACATGAGGGCGTGTGTACAGATGTAGGATCTTAATTTGATCACCATATTGCAGAACCTTCCTGCAATGCATGAGGTTTAAAAAGGCTCCTTTACGGAAAATGTATCAGCCCCTACAAAAATGTCTATGAATTATAATCCACATAATAATTCACATTTCCTGTTGCTGCAGATTATTTAAATGAAGATCCTACACCTCTATGTGGTGCTATGTAATCAGCCTGTCAAATGCACAAAGGCTGTGTGAAGGGCATGTCTGTGTGGGTGGGTATTTTATCATCGAGGCCCCTAATATACCATGGCTTGTTGTTGCCATGGACAGCTGACTGCCCTGCTTCAAAGACCTCTTTGTAAATACAAACAAGTTATGTCAGTATTTCATACAATATGTGGCATGGAGTTCTAAACAACAATATCATTTTATACTGTACATTTCTGTAAATGCAATGTGTCATGTTTTACTTGCTACATTATAAGAATTACTTCTGGCAAGAGAGGTTAGATTTACTTACAAGTAAATGCCTTAAAAAAAGAAACGTGAATTAAGGCTGTGGCTGTCATGAAATGCTGTCAGCTGGTTATTGTCACGCAAAAGACTGCTGGTCCCACGGCAATTGACCGTTAATTAACATGTAACGGTCCTGACCTGTTTTATGTTGTTTTTGTATGTGTTTATGGTCAGGGCATGTGTTTTGGGTGGGCAGTCTATGTTATCTGTTTCTATGTTGGTTTTGGTTGCCTGGTATGGCTCTTAATTAGAGGCAGGTGTTTTGCGTTCTCCTCTAATTAAGAGTCATATTTAGGTACGGTGTTCTCACTGTTTGTTTGTGGGTGATTGTCTTCCATATCTGTGTTATGTCTTGCACCATACGGGACTGTTCGGTTGTTCGTTTCGTTTCGATGTAGTCTGTTTCCTGTCCGTAAGTGTTACGTTTAGGTATGTAAGTTTATGTTCAGGTTTCGTCTACGTTGTTTTCTTGTTTTGTATTTTTGAAAGTGTTTTGTTTTTTCGTGTTGCCATCGTCGTGTTAAATAAAAGATGGCTTATTTCCCTAATGCTGCATTTTGGTCTGATGATCCTTCTCTCCTCTCCTCGTCCGAGGATGAGGAGAGCGACAGCCTTTACAGAATCACCCACCACGCTAGGACCAAGCGGCAAGGGAAAACTCAACGGAGTAAGGGACAGGAAAAGAAGGAGCAATGGACATGGGACGATATATTGGACGGAAAGGGTTGCTACACATCGGAGGAGATCCTGGCTGGTAGGGATCGCCTCCCATGGGAACAGCTGGAGGCACTGAGGAGAGCAGAGGCTACCGGAGAGAGGAACCGGAGTTATGAGGGAACGCGTCTGGCACGGAAGCCCAAAAAGCCCGTAAGTAACACCCAAAAATTTCTTGGGGGGGCTAAGAGGTGGTGGGCCAAGGGCAGGTAGGAGACCTGCGCCCACTTCCCAGGCTTACCGTGGAGAGCGGGAGTACGGGCAGGCGCCGTGTTACGCAGTAGAGCGCACGGTGTCTCCTGTATGAGTGCATAGCCCAGTGCGGGTTATTCCACCTCCCCGCACTGGCAGGGCTAGATTGGGTATTGAGCCAGGTGTCATGAGGCCGGCTCAATGCGTCTGGTCTCCAGTGCGTCTCCTCGGGCCAGCATACATGGCACCTGCCTTACGCATGGTTTCCCCGGTTCGCCTACATAGGCCGGTGCGGGTTATTCCACCTCCCCGCACTGGTCGGGTGACTGGGAGCATTCAACCAGGTAAGGTTGGGCAGGCTCAATGCTCAAGAGTGCCAGTACGCCTCCACGGTCCGGTATTTCCGGCGCCACCTCCCCGCCCCAGCCTAGTACCTACAGTGCCTACACTACGCACTAGGCTACCAGTGCGTCTCCTGAGCCCAGTTCCTCCTCCACGCACTCTCTCTGTAGTGCGTGTATCCAGTTCGGTGCCTCCAGTTCCGGCACCACGCACTAAGCCTCCTGTGCGTCTCCAGAGCCCTGTACACACTGTATCTTCTCCCCCTACTAATCCTGATGTGCTTGTCCTCAGCCCGGTGTCACCAGTGCCGGTACCTCGCATCAGTTATAGAGTGGGCTTTGAGAGTACAGTGTGCCCTGTCCCTGCTGCCCGCACTAGTAGGAAGGTGCTTATCCTTAGCCCGGTGCCTCCAGTTCCGGCACCACGCACCAGATCTACAGTGCGCCGTATCCGGCCAGAGCCATCCGTCTCACCAGCGCCATCTGAGCCATCCGTCTCCCCAGCGCCATCTGAGCCATCCGTCTCCCCAGCGCCATCTGAGCCATCCGTCTCCCCAGCGCCATCTGAGCCATCCGTCTCCCCAGCGCCATCTGAGCCATCCGTCTCCCCAGCGCCGTCTGAGCCATCCGTCTCCCCAGCGCCATCTGAGCCATCCGTCTCCCCAGCACCGTCTGAGCCATCCGTCTCCCCAGCGCCGTCTGAGCCATCCGTCTGCCATGAGCCTGCAAAGCCGCCCGTCTGCCATGAGCCTGCAAAGCCGCCCGTCTGCCATGAGCCTACAGAGCCGTCCGCCAGACAGGAGCCGCTAGAGCCGCCAACCAGACAGGATCTGCCAGAGCCGCCAACCAGACAGGATCTGCCAGAGCCGCCAACCAGACAGGATCTGCCAGAGCCGCCAACCAGACAGGATCTGCCAGAGCCGCCAGCGAGCCATGAGCAGCCAGAGCCGTCAGAGAGCCATGAGCGTCGAGAGCCGTCAGCCCGCCATGAGCGTCGAGAGCCGTCAGCCCGCCATGAGCGTCGAGAGCCGTCAGCCCGCCATGAGCGTCGAGAGCCGTCAGCCCGCCATGAGCGTCGAGAGCCGTCAGCCCGCCATGAGCGTCGAGAGCCGTCAGCCCGCCATGAGCGTCGAGAGCCGTCAGCCTGCCATGAGCGTCGAGAGCCGTCAGCCAGCCATGAGCGTCGAGAGCCGTTCAGTCAGGCTCTGCCTGAGTATATCAGCCGGGACCTGCCCCTTGTCCCGGTGTTGCCCCTTGTCCCGGTGCTGCCCCTTGTTCCGGTGCTGCCCCTTGTTCCGGTGCTGCCCCTTGTTCCGGTGCTGCCCCTTGTTCCGGTGCTGCCCCTTGTCCCGGTGCTGCCCCTTGTCCCGGTGCTGCCCCTTGTCCCGGTGCTGCCCCTTGTCCCGGTGCTGCCCCTTGTCCCGGTGCTGCCCCTTCTCCCGGTGCTGGCCATTCATTTAGGGGATGTTAGTTTTAGGGTGGTCATTGGGAGGGGAAGACAGAAGCGGGGAGGGACTATGCTGGTGTGGGGACAGCGTCCAGAGCCGGAGCCACCACCGTGGTCAACTGCCCACCCAGACCCTCCCCTGGACTTTGTGCTGGTGCGCCCGGCGTTCGCACCTTGAGGGGGGGGTTCTGTAACGGTCCTGACCTGTTTTATGTTGTTTTTGTATGTGTTTATGGTCAGGGCATGTGTTTTGGGTGGGCAGTCTATGTTATCTGTTTCTATGTTGGTTTTGGTTGCCTGGTATGGCTCTTAATTAGAGGCAGGTGTTTTGCGTTCTCCTCTAATTAAGAGTCATATTTAGGTACGGTGTTCTCACTGTTTGTTTGTGGGTGATTGTCTTCCGTATCTGTGTTATGTCTTGCACCATACGGGACTGTTCGGTTGTTCGTTTCGTTTCGATGTAGTCTGTTTCCTGTCCGTAAGTGTTACGTTTAGTTATGTAAGTTTATGTTCAGGTTTCGTCTACGTCGTTTTCTTGTTTTGTATTTTTGAAAGTGTTTTGTTTTTTCGTGTTGCCATCGTCGTGTTAAATAAAAGATGGCTTATTTCCCTAATGCTGCATTTTGGTCTGATGATCCTTCTCTCCTCTCCTCATCCGAGGATGAGGAGAGCAACAGCCTTTACATAACATCAAAACGTTTAGCATCTCCAGGCCTCCAGGCATACTGTACAAGCCGCATACAAGCCGCTGATGCGTGCCCATTTAAAAATGTTTATAATAAATGTATTTGATATACACCATCACAATAAATACATTATTTATTTTAATCAGGTCTAAAGAAACATTATGATGTGAAGAAAATGTATTTCAGAAGAACAGACTATGAGTTGGCCTACTGTATGCTATCTGGCTATGTGCCAGATAGCATACAGGCTTGTAGGCTTGTTCATTTAGCAGACAATATATGCTTATAAGTCCCGTGTCATTCTTTTATATTATATGATTTTATTGTAAGAAGAATATAATTGAACGTAGCTGAATAAAATGCAAGGCATATTTTTCCCAACATACTGTATATGCTAAATGTAGAGTTATTTGGCAACTTTAGTTTTGAATGATACAAACCTTAGTTTGTCTTAGAAATCAACGCATACAGTGTATTCGGAAAGTATTCAGACCCCTTGACTTTTTCCACATTTTGTTACATTACAGCCTTATTCTAAAATGTATTCAATTGTTCTTTTTGCCCTCATCAATCTACACACAATACCCCGTAATGACAAAGCAAAAACAGTTTTTTATGAAAAACTTAAATATCACAGTTACATAAGTATTAAGACTCTTTACTCAACACTTTATGACTCTACAAGCTTGGCAAACCTGTATTTGGGGAGTTTTTCCAATTCTTCTCTGCAGATCCTTTCAAGCTCTGTCAGGTTGGATGGGGAGTGTCGCTGCACAGATATTTTCAGGTCTCTCCAGAGATGTTCGATTGGGTTCAAGTCCGGGCTCTGGCTGGGCCACCCAAGGACATTCGGAGACTTGTACCAAAGCCACTCTTGCGCTGTCTTGACTGTGTGCCTAGTGTCATTGTCCTGTTGGAAGGTGAACCTTCACCCCAGTCTTAGGTCCTGAGAGCTCTGGAGTCAGGTTTTCATCAAGGATCTCTATCTACTTTCCTCCATTCATCTTTCCCTTGATCCTAACTAATCTCCCTGCCACAGAAAAATATGCCCAAAGCATAATAATGCCACTGCCATGCTTCACTGTAGGGATGGTGCAAGGTTTAATCAGACCAGAGAATCTTGTTTCTCATGGTCTGAGTCATTTAGGTGCTTATTGGCAAACTCCAAGCAGACTGTCATGTGCCTTGTACAGAGTGGCTTCTGCCTGGCCACTGTACCATAAAGGCCTGATTGGTGGAGTGCTGCCGAGATGGTTGTCCTTCTGGAAGGTTCTCCCATCTCCACAGAGGACCTCTGGATCTCTGTCAGAGTGACCATCAGGTTCTTGGTCACCTCCCTGACCAAAGCCCTTCTCCCCCGATTGCTCAGTTTGGCCGGTTGGGCATCTCTAGGAAGAGTATTGGTGGTTCCAAACTTCTTCCATTTAAGAATGATGGAGGCCTCTGTGTTCTTGGGGACCTTCAATGATACAGACATTTTTTGATACCCATACCCAGATCTGTGCCCCGACACAATCCTCTCTCAGAGCGCTACGAACAATTCCTTCGACCTCAAGGCTTGGTTTTGCTCTGACGTGCACTGCGGACTGTTTTTCCATATCATGTCCAATCAATTGAATTTACCGCAGGTGGACTCCAATCAAGTTGTCGAAACATCTCAAGGATGATCAATGGAAACAGGATATTTCTGAGCTCAATTTCTTATAGCAAAGAGACTCAATACTTATTTAATAAGGTATTTCTTTTTTTTTTTAAATTTAATAAATGTGCAAACATTTCTAAAAACCTGTTTTCGCTTTGTCATTATGTTGTATTGTGTGTAGTGTGGTGTACCGCAGGTTAGCCACCAAGGGGAGACTCGTTGAGTTCTGGTGACAGACGGAGTCTGCATCACTCTGCTGGACGTGCCAGGTCTCGATGGGCCAGGACTAATTGGGGCTGATTGTGATTAGTTATTAATCAGGGCACTGATTGTTCACCAGCTGGACAAGTCCCACAAAGCTGCCAGAAGGGCAGTTCACAGGGGTAGGTACTGAGGAAGAGAGGTTACAGGCCAACATTGTGACACCACAAGGGAGCTGCCAGATGGGGGGTGGGTGCCGTACCCGAGTTTCCAGTACCCCACCTCGTGGGCAGAGATTGTCCGCTGTTCACGGCACGAGCTGAGGAAAAATGTACGAGCCAGCAGAGGGCGAGATTGAGGATGACCCGTCGCCTGAGCTGCCCAGAAGCAAGGGGTTGACAAACCCGTATCTACTGTTCTCGAGTCCAAGTCCGAGGGGGCGCCGGAACCCGATCCCCCCTGGTGAACAACTGGAGGAGGAGCCCATCCTCCCCTCATAGATTTCGAGGGACCAGCCGAGACACCCACCATGGGCCTACTGAGGGGACAGTTCGGGACTGCCCAGTGGGAGGATCCGAACTTGAAAGCCGCCGCAACCTAAGTGATAGCGGTGGCTGGCCAGTTACTTCCGGGGGGTGAGTGACTGGCGAAAACCCACATTTTCAAATCAAGAATAACCTTCTGTATCAGGTGTCGTGCCAACAGGGAGAACTTTGAGAGGTACTGTTGCTTCCCCGATGGTACGTGGGAATCGTTCTTCAGCTGGTCCACACCCATCTGTTGGGGGCGCACCTGGGAATGGAGAACACCCGGGAATGGTTCGCCGCCCGGTTCCACTGACCTGGGAAGAGGAGGGCCGTGGAAAACTATTGTCACAGCTGCCAGTGTTGGACGCGCTCAGGCAGGCTGGGTTGACAGCAAACCCCAAGAAATGCAAACTAAGGTTCGAGGAGGTTGAGTACCTGGGCTATTTGATCGGACAGGGGAAGGTCAAGCCCCAGGAGAGGATGGTCCACGAAGTACGTAACTGGCCCATTCCACACACCAAGACACAGGCCAAGTCCTTCCTGGGACTGGCAGGATACTACAGCCGGTTTAACCCCAACTTTGCAGGTATAGCCTCCCCCTTACCGATCTAAACAAGGCCCGCCTCCCAAAAACAGTGAAATGGACGGGCGAGACTGAAGTGGCATTCAGGCATCTGTAGGAAGCGCTTTGGTCCCATCAGATTCTCGTAACGCCTGATTTCCAGGTACCGATGTTGGTCCAGATGGACGCATGCAACACGGGACTAGGGGTCGTTCTGTCTCAGGTACACGATGGGGAGGAGCACCCCATCATGTACATAAGCCGAAAGCTGATACCTAGAGAAAAAAAGTCCTTGATTGTCGAGAAAGAGTGTCTAGCAGTGAAGTGGGCGCTAGACATTCTCAAGTATTACCTGTTGGGCACCCATTTTCACCCTGGTCACAGACGATGGACACAAACGATCGGGTCACAAGGTGGTTCTTGTCCCTTCAACGCTTCTCTTTTTCTGTTGTGCACAGGTCAGGGGCGAAGCATGGGAAACGCGGATGCCCTATCGAGAAGGGAGACATACATCACACTGACGACAGCCCACTCCCCGACCGCAGGTTAGTCACCAGGGGGAGACTCGTTGAGGCCTGGTGACAGACGGAGTCTACGTCACACGGTGATGGCTCCCTCTGCTGGGCTTGCCAGGTCTCGACGGGCTCTCTGGCCAGGACTGATTGTTCACCAGCTGGACGAGTCCCATAAAGCTGCCAGATGGGCAGCACACAGGGGTAGGGACTGAGGAAGAGAGGTTACTCCTGTATAGTCGTGCGCAGTACCAAAGATAACGGAGGGAGCTCGGTTTTGTTCCCCACAGGATACAGCAAGAGCCCAGTTGACGGTTTCCCGGGGAGGTCTCCTAGAGGAGACCTATTCTTTTCTCTTTGTTTATTATTTAAATAAACACCCTTGCAACCGAGCTAATACAATTCTGTCCATGTCTGATCTGTGTAAACATCTTGACCAAACCCCCTGGTCTGCCACAGTAGATTGAGGAGGAAAAAAATTAATTTAATACATTTTAGAATAAGGCTGTAACGTGGAAATGTGGAAATGTGGAAAAAAATCTATGGGTCTGAATACTTTCCGAATGCACTGTGTATGGGCTGTATAATGCAACTATAGGCTATTGATCATTTGATAAAGTTGTAAAAAAAACTTGCGCTCTGTTCCTTGCCTCGAACTTGCACACTATTCTTTCATCAAGTGATCATATTTTCACCCATCAGACTATTCTCAATTTAACCTTGTCTTTACTAACATGTAAAAGGCATTTTGATTTATAATGGCCCATTATTAATTGTGCAGGAACGGAACAGGGGCAGGAACAGAAATATGGGCAGGGGCAGGGAAAAAGACATGTCATCTGTATGCACTCTAATAGCGAATGGAGGCTGCATTCCTGCTGGTTGCTTTTTCAATGATGCCTGGTAGGCTACTCCAGTTATTTCACTCCATGCATTAACCACAGTTTGAGGAGTATGCAGCCTCTTTCTGCACGACAGGTGAGATTCTGCCCAAACTCTGTATGCCATGGGTTCCTCAAACCTGTTCCTGCAGCTATCCAGTGCTTTATTTCTGAAAATAAGTGAAATCTGTTCGGGAACATCGAGAGTAACATGTTTTCACAACAAAGCATATTTCATTAAACTGTTGACAGCCCCTCTCTCTGCGAGCTCGAGAAAGAGATGAAGGAGAGAGAGGAGGAGATGGAAAAGCACGGTGCTGAGATATTCTGCAGCTAAAGGTAATGTGTCAGCCTCATAATGCCCTAGGCTGCTAGGCTACTAGGCTATTCGAAATCAAATACAAATTCATTGTAATTGTAGGCTAACTCTGTAAGCTGCCCTGCACAATCAATTAATCAACAGCGTCACCTAGGCCTATACGTTCTCTCCCAAACTCATGGATAGAAAGTTTGGAGCAGAGCATAACCAGTCCATCCAGTTTGCATAATACTACAGTCCACACTCAAAGGCAATTACTGGAATTTATTTAATTTTTGAGTATAGGCTAGACCAACTATGTACCGAAGACACCTTAAATTAGTAAAAAAAAAAAAGATTATTTTCTGACATGCATAATATGCTGTAGGCTATTTATTGTATAATAGTACAATCATTGATTAAATTCAGGTAATTTTTGGGGGGGCTTGCATAAGCTCTAATATGCGTGTGAGTGTTTTGAATTAATCATCACCTTAGAAATTGCTGTAAATTTCTTTGTGTCAGGCTTTGAAACAACATCAACAATGACCATGTTTTCCACTCATTTTCAACCTGTTGTTGAACTACTTTCTTCAAATTGATCATCTCAGTGAGACGAGTTTTAAAAGAACGATACTGTGTTTGAGTGTTTGATGTAATTTTGGATTACATTGACGTCAGAGTGGTTAGAAGGACCACAAGGCCCTGAGTACCAGGCCATCAGATCATTAGTTAGTTGGTTACTACCAATGCATGTCCAGAGTGCATAAGAGGAGATTACCTTGACGGTCACTTGGAATTTTACTGCGGTCATGACTCACAACTGCCGGTGTGGTGGTGATATGGTCAATGCAACATCCATAACGTCAATACATTATGGAATTCATATACATTCTATTTGGAATGTTATTAACAAGGTGCTCGATGTTCATTTTGGACTTGTCAAGCTGACACTGCTGAGCTTGGGGATACAGTGGCTCTCATTAGCACAGTCTGCTGAATCTATTGACAGAATCCCACATGACCTGGAAGATGCTACTCACCATATATATATGTCAGATAGAAGCAATGATCAGGGGCCTAACAGATGCAGCTCCCAGATGCAGAGTCCATGGGGTCACAACCACTATAGTTCAGTGTTGGGACTGACTGAGCAGGCTGGGCAGGATGCCATACAGACATCTCACAGCCTGCTGCCATGGAAATACAGAAGGTTTTTGGGAGCAGCAGCACTTCCTACAGATGTAGGATCTTAATTTGAGCCAGTTTTCTACAGCAGGAAAATAATCCTGCGGCAACAGGAAATGTGAATTATTATGTGGATTATTATGAATGGACATTTTTGGAGGGGATGATACATTTTTCGTTAGGTCAAAAGAAGTCTGAATTTTCAAAGTGGAAATTACAAACTTTAGAATCCTTTTTAAAACTAAAACACACTACAAGTTTCCATTTCCTGCTGTGTAGGAACATTTTCAGCAACAAAAGAGTGATCAAATTAACATCCTACATCTGTAAGTGCAGAATGCAACGTCTATATATATTTACTTCTCCTATGCCAGACGAGAGTGCTCAGTTTGATTAGGATGTGTTTATCAGTGCATCAGCAGGACCAAGTTACGAGTCAGTCTTAGGCTAACTGGGAGCCATTAACACATTGTGCAACCTGCTAGAGCCATACTGTGCATAGGCTTGGGTTAAAGGGCTTCCCACCCCTCAATTCACACAGCCCTTCTAGGCATGGCCACCATATACAGCTACATTATGATTTATGCCATTAAACCCATAGTGCGAGCTCTATAAACATATTCTCTAAATACATCCCTGTTCAGCAGGGCTGTAAGGCAGGAAAAGGCCCAGGAACTGAATCACACAAAGCCCATATAGAGGGCACAAACACTAGCCAAGGCATGGATGAATCAATCGGCGATGGTGTTCACCGAAAAGCATCGCAAATAGATTGCATTTTCTGGGGAAATATTATTCAATTCCCTTGTTCTGCCAGGTGGTCCGTGCAGCTAGAACGACTTCATCAGGGAGTGACTGGTGATCTATCCTGCGTGGAGAATGGGAATGTATTCAGGGGGAAAAGGAGCTTTATTAGAGCTCTGTGAGGGCACTCCAGCTTATTGAGACAAATACGGCTGGCAGCTGAGGAAGGGAACAGAGCCTGCAGCCGGGGGCCTGGAGCCCTAGACCCTGCAGACTGGAGCAGGCCTCATTTGGGGCAAATAGGAGGGGAGGGCAGAACCACTTCCTTCCTGCTTCCTGCGTGTTCTCATCCCTGCTGAGTCAGGTGGGTAACCCTGTTCTTTTAAACTAGCCTTATTCAGGGTGACTCAGCTCCCATTTCTACTGCTAAGCGGGAGAAAGTCCATGCATTTAACGCAACTCGGTGATGCACAGCAGTTTTTAACACTGGGCTGGGCGAGAATGACTCCTCTACGCTGCTGATGTAAGGAACACAGAATAATACTGCTAATTAGTTAGAAGCTAATGATAACCAAAGTCAGGATAGAGAACATCTGTGTGCATGGTTGTTCATTCAGAGCTAATATATTTTTATACAATGGCCTAATGGTTGACAATTGTTCGGTGAAAGTATAACTTAAAGGGGTTGCAGTAGTCAGCTCTATGGTATGATTGTGATGGGAGCTGATTACCCCAGCATGCTTTTAAGAAATCCCCTGGAGGGTTAATTCTAGTCTGTGTGGGTGGTAGGAGGCCCTCTGATACCATGTGACATCCTGTTGTCTGGTTTGGCTGAAACACAATAACAGTACAGATAAACATCTAGAACCTTGCCTCCAGTTTGCATCTGTTGTGTGTCAGTTGCACGTGAGATGAAACACAGTAAACCTCAATTATAGAAAACCTGGATTGCTGATGCTGTATAATGGCAAATGAGAAGCTTTGAAGTCACTGGCCACCATAGGAATGAATGGAATTCTACAGTATTTCAATAAAATGTTTCAAGGAATGATTCAAAATGACATATATTTATTTGTTGTAGTGGGGACAGTATTTGTTTTTTAACATCTTCATGTTCAGTTCTTAATATAAAGTGTGCATTAAGGTTTATGTAATAGAATAAACTTGTCAAATATTAATGTCGACATTAATACATGCATTTCTATAGCTTCCAAAATATATACATTTTTACAATGGTGGAGTACCAATATGGCTGCTTGGTGGCTTCAAAACAGCACCACCCTGTCAGTTATCTAGGGTTAATACATATCATTGGTAAGCCCTTACTACCAATGCAAGAAGTGAGCTCAAGATGCTTTTAAAACATCATGCCATCGAATATTACCTTAATGCTTGTAGCAGCATGCCACTGATGTGCGGCTCATTACCTCTAGACATTGGCCATCTCATTTCACGGGCTCGGTTTTCATTAGCTGTCCGGGCCTCCTGCCCATTAACTAAATTAAGGCTTGGATGCAAACTTCTGGCTCCAAGCAAGACCTCCGGGCTGCTTAACTGGGCCAGTGAGCTTCACTGACAGAGGGACACATTTATTCCAAACCAAGGCCTGACTCAGCCATGAGAAAGGGGGTGGGTAAGAGAGAGAGTGAGAGAGAGACAGGGAGAGAGAGAGAGAGAGAGAGACAGAAAAAGAAATGCAGAGAGTAAAAAAAGAGCTAGAGAAAGCAACGGAGGGGTGTCTTTGAGATGACCATAACATCCAATTTACATACATTACCGTCACACAGCCACAGGAAATGAAATAAACATAAGTCCCAGCAGAGAGTCCTAGCCAGTGAGTTCTTAGTGAGTGGAGACATCCCTTCTAGAGGAGTGACAGTGTAGGCAGGCGCTGCCTAGTCATCATGACACACCACACTGTCACTTATCGAGAGGATGACTGGAATGTCTAAGACAAATGGCTGTGGAGCAGCTACCAGAAAGAGGAAAAACATGTAGGTCCATGTACATTATGGCTTAAATTGGTTTAATATGTCTCCAGTTAGGCATGATGCTGAAATAACAATAACTTGTGTTCCTGGTACATTAAATACGATGGGTCCTGTTTGTGCCCTGTTATCCTGTAGTTCCTGCTTCCCAGTCTTATCTTCCTCTCCATTTCTTTGTTCTTGTGAATGTTTTTTCTCCTGCGCTATCTTGCATGATGGACCGACTACCTGTAACGGTATGCACACCATTTCCGTCCCTGCACTACTGTATGTGCAGGCACATGGTTACTAATACATTAGGTGGGAGCACTGAGGCTGAGTGAGTACATCATATGCATTGTAATGATGCAATCCATGTGGTGTCATAGCTCAATACCATCAAGGTGAGATTCACACTCGGATGTGTTAATCCACGATTCAGCTTGTGAACCAGAGTCAGGCTAGAGGTGCTTTAAACAGACACACATGGAAATAAACCCATCTCACCATAGGAGCATGAAAAGAAGTACCTAGTGAACTATTGTACAAAGGCGATAAGACTACTTCAATACCACAGTGTACATGAGGCTCAGGCAAGTTGATTTATAATGCAGAATTTCGTCACTATTTCATTATTGCTACTGTCCATCAAGACGAGGCTACAGGGGTTTAACCACCAACAATGCTTTATAATTCATGATTGTTCTACACAATTGATGAACTTTCCCTATACTGTTGGTTGCCCTTTTTAGTATTCAGTGAATGCATGATGACAGAAAATACGTTGTTATGTGAGTTATATAAAAACACTTTTCCCTTATTGTTAACAGTAACTGATTTAAATTATAACAAACACTGAAATGTAGCTATTGCTCACTTTTTAGTTTTGATATATGCTGATCATCGAGTTTTCAAAATTCTAGCAATAACATGTATGCATACATGCCAGAGTCATTGAAAAAGTTGAAATATCTATGTGGAATGTGATTTGTTGCGCATTTGAAATGCCCAGTCCTATACGGAGTAGTAACTTTTCCTCGGGCGGAAGTTGTACCGTTTGCTGACGCTAGGAGCTGTCCATGGTGCTGAAGCGTCAGCAGCGTATTAGCTGTCTTGACGGTGCTGACAGCACAGAGAGCCAGGAATCTGTTTACTGAGCGTTACAATTAAACGGGCTCTGCGTTTCAGTTGATTCTTGTCAGATCTGCTTATTGCGCGACTTGCTAAATAAGTGCAAAAGCAGCACGGCTTTCTCTGTGTTTCACAGACCTCACGGACATTTTATTTATACGTTTGCTTATTTTGCTCTGGAAAGTATTTAATACAAGGACGTATTCTGTGAGCAGAGAGCGACTTCGACTTCAGTAGACATGTGTATAAGAAGAGACGACCAATTACACGTCATCTTTACGGTGTTGGTTCTCGCTGCTGCGGTGACAAACGGGCAAGGTAAGAAATAGATTCAGTCCTACGTGGAGTTCTGGAGAAAATGACTACGTTTTAATGTCAGTCTGCTACGATAGTAGACTATTTGCGATATCAGCCCCTACGGCTCCGCGTATGGTATCAACTGTTCCTGGCACCAGATCTACAAGTGTGTTTGTGCTCTTAGTATAATTCTATATTTATATGCATAAGTCCATTAAGGACAAGGATCTGTATTCTGTCCCTGATATCCTCGCATGCATCCCGGTCTGTCTACAATAAAGTAAAATCCCCCAAAAGCCCTTAGTACTTGGAAGCAGAAAGAAAACGTCACAGGGACTTACGTTACTTAATTCCTTTAAAACATGATGTAATATTTAAAAATGTTTCACTGGGTGTGTTTGCATCATTATATACATTTAATCAAGCTTAGAGCTCTACTTAGTCATAACAATCACATGGAACAAAAGTTAAGCATGCCCTTATTTAATAAATAAATATATGCTGTAAATATATGGAATACAAATGTAGATATTGCACCAAACATAACATACACTCTCAATTAACATAGTTACTGATCATATTGCTTGATTCATTAAAATGGGCAAGGGGTTTGTAAAAAACATTTTAGGAGTCTACTTTGTACTCTCTATCACAACACTTTTGTTTTGGTTTTTGACAACCGGATTCAAAGAACAACTGTAATGGAATATAATAATTATGGCATACAATACTGCCTTTCTGGTTAAGAAACATCAATGAAAAGTCACATTCAATAATGTAGCATACAATTAGGAGTAGCCTAGACCAACATTTTACGCAACACCGGGGTGAGCAGACCTTTACTATTTGTGTGAGATGGTCCATGTGGCAGACGGTGAATAAGATTCTAATCCTCAGGAAGATGGAGATTACTGACCGAGCTGTTTGACACAGTTGAGTGCTACAGCGGGAAGCACCTCTACCCATTGCACAGTGCAACGGTCTTTAAAACAAATACATATATTTTTTAGGTGCAATGGTCTCAGTTATTCATGTTCTGTCCACACAATTTTATAAAGCCATGTCACTCGAACTTTGTAGTCTGTAAACAATATCCCAATCTTTATTCAATTATGTGACTTTTAAATGTCCTAAACCAGTTTAGGCTAGTCTAATATTTTCTACTATTTTCATCCCTATGATTATGAGAAACCACATCATTTTTTCCTTTTGCCTCTGAGCAAGTGAATATTTAACCTCTTTGCATTCACCTGCAGATCTATGAGTTTAGTTTTTCAGTCATCGTTTATTTTTCATAGAAACTGGATCGATACTGTAGACTGACATGAACTTCATCTGAGCCAGTATATGCATCATGAGACATGCAATTTATTCTGTATCCATAATGTCATGTAAATAACTCATGCCATGCACTGTTCAGGCTCTTTACACAGAGATCCCATCAAATACTTTATGAATAAGACCCTATGAATTGCAAATTCCCCTTTGTTTGAAACCATTAGCTATTTGTCTAAGGAGCTTAGAGGATTGCGTATAGAGTACTAACTGTGAGAGTGTATAAACAGGCCGACAGGCTGCGTCAACAGCTTTCCCACTCTTCTCTCTATTGCAGTCATCCGGTACAGTAGACCAATATGTTCAAGGGGTATTTCAATGTCATACACTGATTTCTCATCGGCATAATGTGTTGTGTACGTTCCCTTTATTCACAGATGATGACAGACCAATAAATACTTATATAACTAGATTTAATAAAAAAGTCTTCACTCCTGGTGTCAAATTATGACAACTGACTACACTGTCATGATACAAGCCATTGATTTGGTTGACCGATTCAGCTGACCAATTACATTAAAAAAATAACAGTTAAAGACATGATATGAAGTTACAGTAGCTGTCAGCTGACACCAGGCATAACTGTCATATGTTGAGTCATTATTATGACTGCATTATTTAGGCCTAAAGACGAAGCATCAAGTAAACAACAACTTCTTTGTGTCGTGACAGCCCATAGTGCTTAGTATGAGATCAATTCATTGCTGACTGCTTAAAGAATTACAACAGCCTCCCTGTAAACACACCAGCTGACCAGCATCCCTCGCTCACCGCTGAACACTCCTGGAAGAAGGAACAAAATGCACACAATATTTTTTTTAGAGCAAAGTACTTTTGATAGTTTCCATTAGTGCATTCAAGGCTGAAGATATTTAATAATAACAATCAGCGGTGTAAATGTGCCCTTGTGTTGTTTTTTTCTGTGTTAACTTGAGCAATGTTTTTAATGCATCAGACTTTCACGGAGCAGAAAACCAAGCCTTGCTTCACTTTTCTTTGTATGGCTGATGTCAGCCTAGATTCAAAGCTTTGGCTAGAGACAAATTGCTTAACACCTTGAAATACAATGGAATGGTATTCATCTTGACAGGGTAATTACTGCTCAGTGATCACTATCTATCTTAAGCTATTTTAAGGTCTGACCTTTCACCTTTCTCCTTTGTCTTTAAAGAGCGGCTATCATGCATGCTATTCATGCTCTCTACAATACGCACGCACGCACGCACGCACGCACGCACACACACACACACATACACACACAAACGATTTCCCATTCTTTCTTTGGATATCTTGGTTTGTGTGTGGTAGTTTGTGTTTCCAACATTTTCACAGTAATTCGGAGCCCATTATCTCTGTACAGTGTCCCACATTATCTGAATGTGCTAACATGTGCAGGGTGGGATCTAAGAGATTGAGTTTGGGGATGTTTTATGTATCCTGCAGCTCATTAAATCAATTACGAGCCCCTCCTGGTTGATGGAGCTCTCCTTGACACGCCACTGTTGGTTTGAATATTGTACTAAAGATGAAAGTCTGTGATTAGAATAATGAGCCATTCAACAGAGCTGTGTTGTGGAAGAATGAAGGATTCTTACCCATGGTTTGTGCTAGATGGGGGTTCAGGGGCTGGAATATGCCTGGAAACAGGTACTTATTACTCTAAGAATTGCAAATGAATTTAAATTGCACGACAGAGGTTTTCACTAAACGTCCATATTTTATTTTTGCTCTTGGGGACACAGTTATCCTCCCCAAGTTTTGTGGGAGCTTGATATTGAGACAGGGTGGGGGCAGCTAGTTTCACTTTCAGATAGATGTACTGTAGACAACATAGATAATCAAATAATGACCATTTCTCAATAGAATTACAAGCTTATGTAAGTTGATGTACTCTTAATCGATAGCATGCAGTCATTCAGTCTATAGCCTAAAGAAAATTCATAAAGCCACCATCAACTTAGTCACGGATGGAGCATTTGAGATAAATGAGTGACACCCCCACCTCATTTTAGAGCGAGGAGAGAAAGCCTGTCATTCTTTGTGATCCGGAGTAATCGTTTCCTCACAGCGTTTTTAGGAAGGTGGTGGGAGTGTGTGGCACACAGGCAGGCAGCAGACGTCCCATTCAATTATACTGCACGTTCTTGAATTCTGATCATCCTGTAATTTCAGAGGAGGGGATAGAAAATGTTCAACACCTGTTTTCTGGATTACTGGTGATTAACTTCATCAAGGGCCATTCAACATCTGCACGCTGTCATAATTAGTTTCGCTTTCCTTCAGCTTGTCAATTGTAAATGAGAGTCATTATGCCAGAATGACCCCTTTTCCGGGCTTGGCGCCTGACAGTGCCGTTCCCTGCTTCTCTGCCTTTCTGCCTCTCTCGGCCTACCAGGTGGAGCATATAACCTGGCTTTATGCTGCCATTTGTCAGCTCTCCATCTGATAAGGCTTTCTGCTCTTACAGTATGTCACATGCATTGTAATGTCAGTCATCATATTTTTAAATGTGGTTTAAAAGGTTTATATTTTTGTGGAAACTATTCTGTAAATATCTTGTTAAAATAATCTCTGAATTCATTTACATTTTACTCTGCAATGATTCTCTCTATTTGACATTTTATTGCTGTATGTACTCAATGTAGAATTAATTCTGTTGTTCTTGTATAAATAAGGGGTTGCTTTAGTAGTCAAAACCTTAGCCTAGAGAAAAGCATGGAACCTTTCATGGCTGTTTACCATTGCTTCACTCTAAGTGGCCCTGGGTATGGCTCTTTGGTGATAGATAAGGATTTGATGAGCAGGTTCTTCAGGAGGACTTATCATCCGTTTTCAGATCGTGATGGTTCCTCTCTTCACTCTCCTGGTAATCTCCAGTGGGGTGAAGCACATTTAGAGGGTTCACACCGACCGCAGCCCATTTCACCCGGGCCATGCGTGCAGCGATGGAAATAAAAAATCTCTTCAGAGGCGGATCCCATCACTCACAGCCAATCCTTTTATGATATATCACCCTCAACAGAGAGGGACGAGGCAAGAAGCGGTTAAGAGAGGGTCAGGGATTGAAAAAACGTGACTCGCCAACATCAGTGGCAATGTAGATTAAGTGGATTCTCCCACCCTCTCTGCCTCTCATGTCCACCTCCATTTGACCTCTGACCTCCATCTCTCAGCTGAATATAGTGCTGCCTGCTGCTACCTCGTCAAGGCAGAGCAGAGTGGGCTGAGCTTTTAGCTGCCGTCCCTTGGGCCTTTTGCCTTATCAATCCTACAATCACTGTCCCACAAAAAAAAACAGTCAGTGTGGTGAGCCCCTCCCCCAGTCCCCCACCCCAGTGTTCACGCTCTGCCAGGCTGCGTACACACCTCTCTAATCAGGAGTGGCGTGTGCTTGGGCTGCAGAGGAGCTGGCTCTCTGAAACAATTAGGCCCAGGGATAGCTCCAGCTCTCTTCCCCCTGTTCTGAATGCCAGATCCCATCTAGAAAGCACTTCATCTGGGCTGGCACAGAGGCCCTAGCTCGGCTGGGTAGCACCGTGTGGAAGGCAACAGGTAATAGCCTGTGTAATGTGTTTGGAGGAGTAGCTTTAGTATTCACAGCCAACGTTGACCTCAGCCAGGCAGGGCCACCCCCACAGTAATTTCCTCTGAAAAGATGTAATTGAATTCATCAGGAAGGGTAAACATATTGTAAGTAGCAGAGTGAGATAATGATGTTGTGGATAGATCAAGGAAGGGGATAGCAGCTTCACAAGTAATTGAAAATGGGCAAAGCCAAACACAATGGTATTGGTAGTGTGTCTGACTTACGCACTTTGCTTTTTCAGACAAGCTAGCTAAATACTACCACACTTTGTGGTGTCCTACATTGACTCAGATGGCAGATTTCTTTTTTTTTTACCACACCAGCCATGGGAGCTGACTACGAAATTCAGCCTGACTACTAAAAAAGCTCACCCCAATCACTCCCCCTCACAAAACTAATTCCATTTTAGGAGAACCTTTCTGTGATTTGTTTAAAGGAGGCAGT
The DNA here is from genome assembly GCF_029448725.1 of Salvelinus fontinalis. Lineage (NCBI taxonomy): Eukaryota > Metazoa > Chordata > Actinopteri > Salmoniformes > Salmonidae > Salvelinus > Salvelinus fontinalis. Next base: position 39,547,136 of record NC_074677.1, read on the forward strand.
TTAAAGGACACACACATAAGCAAACACACACAACCGAAGCTGCACACACTTGCACAGGTACGCATTCAGACAACGATTGCAATCGGATAAAGCAGAATATTAGATTTTGGTGATGTGTTTTCTGTAGATATGTACAAAACAATTCAGGCTGTTATCTCAAACTGATTGACCATTGCAGAAGAGCTTTCTTCCCTGAATAGCAGGCAGTCCAGTGGATGCTTATCCATCCAATCCTAATCTTAGGAAAATAAAACGTTTTAGTTTATTTCCAACTTCATAATACTTCTTGCTACATATCTATATATTGATTGTGTTGTTGTCCCCTGTGTAGGTTTGCTGGGCTTTTCTGTTATAGAAGAGTGCCACTCGGTTCCTGCCATTTACCTCCTAGCACTCTTCCTACCAACAGGGCTATGATGTGGTTGTGGTTGTGGTTGTGAGCATCTCATCCCTGTGTTGAGAGGTATTTAACCATGATCCCAGAGGATCCTGCCGCATGTATAATTGAGAGGTTTTCACATCTGCTGCCATGTCAGAAATATTGAACATTGTCGCTCAGGGGAACCACGGGGCAGCCTGTTCTGTTCTGTTCTGCCAGTGCAGACTGTGCAGTGAGTGGCCTGTAATTAGGACGCTCCTTTTTCGATTAGTTAGCAGAGGAGCCGGATCTCTGTTAGGCCCTCACATTGATTGGTCTGTTGGGCTTTTTCCAGGTTAAATCCATCCTGTGGTAACCTAACGTAGCAGGCGTAAAAGAAATGCCTGAAACTACATGCTCCATATTCTGGTCATGACGAGAAAGGAAAAAACTCTCGGGGGAGGTTCTCTTCTTCACTTTCTTGTAAATGTGGAGGAGGAGTTAAGATGGAGTATCACAATTCCGGTTGGAAACAACTTCAGAGAGCCAGCTAGCAAACGTGCCCTAGCTAGCTGCTATACAATATGTTTCACTGGGACTGTAAACAGCAAGGCGCGCGTCCAAAAGCAGAAGCCGTGTCACAGGCTGTCTACCTTTTCACCTGAAAAAGTGGATGTTGCCTACTCAGCTGAAGGTGGTCATGTGGTGCCAGACGAGCCCAAGGCTTTCTGTCTTTATTAGGCTATAATGAGGCCAAAGCCCAGCTGAGGACTCCTGTGTCCCTCGTTGTTGTTGATCAAATAAAAACGTAAAGAGCTGTATTGTGTGCATTCAGTCATTATATCATCGCTCTCATTCATTTATGAAGGTTTTCATCACTGAGTTTACCTATTGTTTTACCTTTCTTTTGGTTGATTCAACTGATTCAACTCAAACTGATTCAATATATTATGTAATATGGCCGCATTGGCTAAAAGTCAATTTTGTTGTACTTGTAAATAACAAACCAATCATAAACAAACCAATCAATTTTCCTTGGACTACCCACCCTTCTCACATCATTCACACTGAAACAAAACCACACACTCCCAGGACAGCCACAGCCTATATTTCTGTAGAGCGGCCACTGTAGCTGAGAGGATTGTATGTGTGTGGTGAGATGAAAGCCTGGTGTATATAGCCATTCTGCTCAGCCAGCGCCAGCAGCTCTGACGAACAGCGAGACAGACAGACAGTGCTAAATGTCTGTGTGCTGAAGCTCCCTCTCCCTGCACATTGCCAATGCATTGGAAAACAGAGAAAAAGCTGCCTTGAAGGCTGGTGTGATTATAGTGTATGTGAAATACTACTCTTCTCTCCAGCCATGTTTAAAATGTATTATCTATCTGCAGTTCCTTGTGGTGCACTTGTATGTGAATGTGATCAGCCTACTTCACTTCAGGGACCTGGCTTTGAGTGGATGGCTCTCCAAGTAAATGTATGTGTGTTTTTATTTTCTCTAGCTAGATGATTCACAGGTAGAAGACAGAGGGAAGGGAGAACGGCTTGGAGACATTGGTTTGTTTTATAATTTTTCACTCGCCACTGCTTTTGGTATTCAATGATACATGTATGTGAGTGTGTTATTTTTCCAATCCCGCCCAACACCCAAATAACATAGAGAAGTTAGGCTATCTGGTTGGTGTGTGTAGATCAGACCACCACACAGGCTACACCTCTACATGTATATTGTAATTGTAATATCTGTACAGTTCATAGATCATTGGTTTTAATGTGCTTCTTGGAGCCATAATTATTAGCTGTAAACCTTGTCAATAATTCACTCAATACAATTTAGTCTGCAATTTACTTTCTGACGTATTACTGCAGTGTGATTTCCTAAAGTCGAGACAAGAACATCACTCTATCGAACAAGCCTGACCTTGATGGTAAATCCTGTACTCTTGCATATTTATTTTTTCATCTGTCATGTTTTATTCACTGTTCAGAAAATATTGCAATTTACAAAGCAACATATGGATGGATAAAGTGTGTGTAGGTCAGTGTGTATCTATGCACAGGTGTGTATGTAGGCTAGTATGCATGCATGCGTGTATGAATGCTTGAGTTTTCGGCTAAATTGAATAATTTCTTTATTTTTATTTAGCCTTTATTTAACTAGACAAGTCAGTTAAGAACACATTCTTATTTACAATGACGGCCTACCCCAGCCAAGTCCGGACGACACTGAGCCAATTGTGCGCCGCCCTATGGGACTCCCAATCACGGCCGGATGTGATGCATGTAACGATCGTCCTGGGAAGAAGGTGACCAAAACGCAGCGTGGTAAGTGTTCATGTTATAAATTTTATCAAAACTGAACACTAAACAAAATAACAACGAGGAAGAACGAAAACGAAACAGTTCTGTCAGGTAATACACACAAAACAGAAAACAACTACCCACAAACCACAGGTGGGAAAAGGCTATAGACTGCCCACCCCAACTCACGCCCTGACCAACCAAAATAGAGACATAAAAAGGATCTCTAAGGTCAGGGCGTGACAGTAACCCCCCCCCCCCCCCCCCCCCCCAAAGGTGCGGACTCCGGCCGCAAAACCTAAACCTATAGGGGTTTAGGTTTTGCTCCACCTTAGTCTTGGCCCACTTAGGTGGCGCCTCTGGAGCGGGGACCCTTGTCGCCGACCCCGGACTGGGGACCCTCGCAGCGTGATTCTGGCTGCTCCGGACAGGAGGGCGACTCTGGCTGCTCCGGACAGGAGGGCGACTCTGGCTGCTCCGGACAGGAGGGCGACTCTGGCTGCTCCGGACAGGAGGGCGACTCTGGCTGCTCCGCACAGGAGCCCGTCACTGGAGGCTTCGGACAGGAGGGAGACTCTGGCTCCTCCGGACGGAAGCCCGTCGCTGGAGGCTCCGGACTAGAGGGCGTCGCTGGAGGCTCTGGACTAGAGGGCGTCACTGGAGGCTCCGGACTAGAGGGCGACGCTGGAGGCTCCGGACTGACGGCCTTCGTTGGAGGCCTCGTGCCATCATCATTGGAGGCTTCGTGCCATGGATCATCACTGGAGGCTTCGTGCCATGGATCATCACTGGAGGCTTCGTGCCATGGATTATCACTGGAGGCTTTGTGCCATGGATTATCACTGGAGGCTTCGTGCCCTGGATCATCACTGGTGGCTTCTTGCCATGGATCATCACTGGAGGCTTCGTGCCATGGATCATCACTGGAGGCTTCGTGCCATGGATTATCACTGGAGGCTTCGTGCCATGGATCATCACTGGAGGTTTCTGCCATGGATCATCACTGGAGTGGAGAGACACACAGGAGGCCTGGCTCTGGGAGAAGGCACAGGACTCACCAGGCTGGGGAGACATGCAGGAGGGTTAGTGCTTAGCATAGGCACAGGACTCACCAGGGTGGGGAGACATGCAGGAGGCCTTGTCCTTGGCCGAGGCACCGGATACACTGGGCCGTGGAGACGCGCTGGAGGTCTCGAGCAAAGAGCCTGCACAACCCGTCCTGGCTGGATGGTAACTTTGGCCCTGCACGTGCGGGGCGCAGGCACAGGACGCACTGGGCTGTGCAGACGCACTGGAGACACAGTGCGCAGAGCCGGCGCAGGATATCCTGGGCCGTAGAGATGTACTGGAGGTCTGGAGTGCAGGGCTGGCACACTCCGTCCTGGCTCGATGCCCACTCTAGCCCGTCCGATGCGAGGAGCTGGGATATAGCGCACCGGGCTAAGAACGCGTACTGGAGACACCGTGCGCTCCACCGCATAACACGGTGCCTGACCAGTACGACGCTCGCCACGGTAAGCACGGGGAGTTGGCTCAGGTCTCCTACCTGACTCCGCCAATCTCCTCGTGTCCCCCCCCCTCCAAAAAAATAATTCTGGGGCTGCCTCTCGTGCACATTTCCTCGAGCCAACTCCTCGTAGCGTCGCCACTCCGCTTTAGCTGCCTCCAGCTCCTCTTTAGGACGACGATACTCTCCCGGCTATGCCCAGGGTCCCTTGCCGTCCAAGATTTCCTCCCATGTCCAGGAGTCCCCTTCCACAACGCTGCTTGGTCCTTTGTTGGTGGGTAGTTCTGTAACGATCGTCCTGGGAAGGAGGTGACCAAAACGCAGCGTGGTAAGTGTTCATGTTATAAATTTTATCAAAACTGAACACTAAACAAAATAACAACGAGGAAGAACGAAAACGAAACAGTTCTGTCAGGTAATACACACAAAACAGAAAACAACTACCCACAAACCACAGGTGGGAAAAGGCTACCCAAGTATGGTTCTCAATCAGAGACAACGATAGACAGCTGCCTCTGATTGGGAACCATACCAGGCCAAACACATAGAAATAGAAAACATTGAAAAAACACATAGAATGCCCACCCCAACTCACGCCCTGACCAACCAAAATAGAGACATAAAAAGGATCTCTAAGGTCAGGGCGTGACAGTACCCCCCGCCCCCCCCGGACTCCGGCCGCAAAACCTAAACCTATAGGGGAGGGTCTGGGTGGGCATCTATCCGCGGTGGCGGCTCTGGTGCGGGACGTGGACCCCGCTCCACCTTAGTCTTGGCCCACTTAGGTGGCGCCTCTGGAGCGGGACAATGCAGCCTGGAATTCAATGTAAAATCAATACCTGTCATTGGATTTAGGTTAAACGTTGGGTGAAAAAATACAAAATGTCCTTACGTTAATGACTTTTTACAAATCCAATCAGTTTTCCACGTTGGTTCAACATCATCATGTTTTTGGGGGGTTGAAATGACGTGGAAACAACGTTGCTTCTGCCAGTTTTTGCCCAGGGGCAGTGAGCGTGTGTGCCCTCAGGGTCTTTCTGTTTGACTCTCCATGCATCTAGCCCATGTCGGCAGCGTGTTATCAGCCCTATGTCGGCAGCGTGTTATTGGAGAAATCCAATCTTGTCACATCAAGCGAAGGCCCCTGTCCCCTGCCACAATGGAACAGACTGACGTCTCCTGGCCGACGAGATATTCTGCTGTTCTGAGCTGTCATTTGAATGGCAGATGACACCCCGTCAGCAAGTCACAGGAGAGATGCAGCGAGAATAGGGATGGCCAATCATCACACAGATGGCCTGACCCCATCGCCTCTGGAGACACACTACGCCTCAGCAAGGGCAGGCTCAGATTCACACTCACAGCAGACACAGATTCTATTATAGTTTCTAGTCTGGAGAGAAACGCACATGCACAATGTTTCGTTGATGGAGCATTTTGCATGCTATTTATTTATTTGAACTTTTCCAAGATCAGATACACACACTGTTATTTTACTTGGCGATTACATATTCAGCTCTTGTTTGTCTTGTTGTGAAAGAGACAAAACAAGTATCAGTGAGTTTGTTATTTTCAATCAACTCCTCCCTGAATTGTGTGCAGGTTAAATGGTTCAGTGCCAATCAGAGAGAGGATGGTAATCAGAGGAGCTGAGGGTTAGACCCTGTCATGCTCAGTGAGATGTGGGTTCTGGATGGTTGAGCTCACTGGAACATTATCCAGATGTACCATGGTAGCATCTAGCTAACTCGGTCTTATAGTCTGCTCCATTAGACTACAGGCCTGTTATTGTAACATACAGTAGTCAGAAAGGCAGAGGCAAACAGACAACACCCTGAAGACTGCAATCTACTGGTCCAACCCAACACTGCAAAGTTTGTTAGATCAGTTTTAGTCTTGTGTTTGGGAGTTGGAGTTACTCAAAGGATATTGTCTCAGATGTACTCTATTCTATGAGGAAACACAACAATGGGCAATTTATTCAATCCACTTTTTGTGTCAGTTTACGTATCACAATAAAAGTTATATTATAGTAGTGTGAGGGAAAGACACGTTGCAACACAGAGCTGTTCTCTCTCCAATATCATTGGAGAGAGAATATTAAGAGGATATTGAGATGAGAAATGAGGATAGTGGGGACCGGGGTGTATTGAGAGTTACCGGGCGAGTGTGTCTACCATGCGAGTGTGGGGGAGTCTCTGCACATGAGCCTTTGCTGTGTGTACATCCCAGGATTAAATCTGGATTATGGAGGCAAACAGAGAAAGGGAACTATGACAGTAGGGGATGATCCTAGCCAGGGCTGGAGAGTGGGCTGCCCACAGTTCACACACAACACACACTGTCTGTATGCGGGGCTGGGGTAAACATGCTTATTCTCTTGTCTGGCTGTTAGAGAAAATAACATTGTTTGTTTTTAAGCTTTGCTGTTACAATTGGGAGTCAGGTAAACACCAGAAACTGCCTACCATTGAGACATGCATCAATTCAAACCCTAATATTCTCACATTGTGAGTCATCTTCTGAGAACGGTGGGGAAAGTAGGGAGGAACATAAGAGAAATCATTTTAATGGACTACGCGAGGCCCCAAAAGGCATGTAATGTCATCCCAAAAAGACAGTATGTACTATAATTGCTCTGGGTTGTTCTAACAAGCTCTTAGCCAAAGAAGAAGCTTGCAAAAATATGCCTCTCTAGCAGATGGTACCATTGTTGCCCTCTTGTTGCTTTTCACCACTAACATCAGTAGCATCATAGACGTAACTCCTGTGCCTGGTAGCAGGCACTTCTTTGAAATGACTGCTATAATGGGGAGCCCAGATGTTTATCGCAGACTGGCTGAGGAGCGTGACGTGGGAAGGAATACTGTGCCAAAGATCATCTGAAGGCATCCTTTGAGAAGACGTCCTTGATGTCGCTATCAACTCATCTCACATGCTTTTCCTGAATTTGCACAATTTGCTGTATTTCCCTGTAAAACGTCCCTCTCCTCCTCGCTGTCCTTTTAACAGAACAAAAGGCTGCTATCACAGTTGTCTGTCAGTGTGTAGAGAGGCCCAGAGATGGTCCAGGTACAGAGACTCAGATAAACAAGGCATGACTCTTATCATTCCCCCCAAAAGACAGGGCGGATTCTGTCCATCGGGCGGATTCTGTCCATCGATATTTGTTTTGTAATATTTTTCTGTTCCTATTTATTTACCACAGTAGCACCAGATGTATCATAGCACACCACACACACACACACACACCACATAGAAGCAGCAGATTTCACACCAACGGAAGTATAATAGCATCTGTAATAAGATTACAGTAGTGGAGGCATGTGTTGTATTTTCATGGCAGGAATCGCACGATGGTTCATCTGAGGTGGAAGTTTGTAAACAATTTGACAGAGAAAGATAGTGAAAGGGACGAAGAGAGAGAGAGGGAAGCAAGAGATAAAGAGGGAGAGAGAGAGAGGAGGAGAGAGAGAGAGAGACAGAGAGAGAGAGGGAAGCAAGAGATAAAGAGGGAGAGAGAGAGGAGGAGAGAGAGAGAGAGAGAGAGAGAGAGAGAGAGAGAGAGAGAGAGAGAGAGAGAGAGAGAGAGAGAGAGAGAGAGAGAGAGGAGGAGAGAGAGAGAGAGAGAGACAACGTGGTACATGCCCTTTGGGTAGGATGCCGACTCATTCTCTCTTGGGGAGGTGGAGGTTGTGAACGTGCTGTCTGAGGTGGCACCCCCATAGGCACGCCTGTCATACAGTTGACTGCCCGTGCTCTGAGTCACTTCACAGCTAGGCATGCACAACCATAGCTGCACTCAGCACAGAGTCTGGCGACCCCTTTGACTTCTCCAACGTGGGGATGACTTGTTTCCTTTTTGTTTACTGCTATTAGCAAAACACAACTCCTTTATAGTCGCCTTCATTTTGAGAGTAAGTAACAACCCTAGAGGGTTTTGAGAAGATCTTACCAAGACGTGCCTGCCTGCCTGCCTGCCTCACAGCTTCAATGCAATTACCTTCCTTTAATAAAGCTGCCCAGTCCTGAGGCTGGGTCGCCCTCCCCTGCTCCCCCCGGCCCTCCTCGGCCCCTAGACACTCACTGTGTAATCAAACTAACGAAGACCTCTGCTCGTGAGGCGCCAGGCTGTTTACCTTTGCTGCTGTGTAGATTGACGGCCGGGCCGTCTGAACTGAGGCATGGATTGATGTGAAAAGCACCTTGGTTGCTGCGGGATGGAGGGAAAGGCAGGCAGAGGCAGCCCTCCTCTGAGGGGGTAGGCTAACTGAGTTTGACAGAGCTGTTTCTGCTGTGGCTGCAGGGATGCTGCTTCCTGGGCCAACTCCAGGACCCTCAGCTTTGTGTCTGGATGTGGAGTTGAGGAAGTGGTGAATGGTAATGCAGAGGGAGGAGGCCCAGTAACCCCTCTGTGGACTGTCAGCGTGCTGAGGACAGCAGCACACCACTCACTCCTCTCTGTGAATCTGCAGCCTTTCTGAATTTTCCCCTCTATTTATATTACACTAAAATGTTCTTGCTTCCCAAGAGCTTAAGTAAAGCTTTCATTTAGAAATCCAGGGCTTAAAAACAAAGGTGTCATTGTACGCTGATTATTCATGTTTTCTTTTAAATCCACAATTTGGATCCCTCCACAGCCTCATAGAGGATCTAGATACTTTTTCTAACCTCTCTGGAGTGTACTATATTACATGTTGGATCACAATTTTTTTTTACTTTTACACTATCGTGTAGTTTACCAATAAAATGGTCTGATGGTGATGTGGATATACTCGGTATACAAATCCCAAAAGAAAGAAATGATCTCACTCTAATACATTTAATAGAAAGTTAACAGAAATAGATAAGATCTTGCTGCCATGGAAAGGTAAATACCTGTCTATTTGTCAAAAAATCACCTTGATTAACTCTTTGGTCATATCCCAGTTTACACTGATTAACTCTTTGGTCATATCCCAGTTTACATATTTTGTTATGGTCTTGCCTACACCTAGCGCACAGTATTTAAAATAATTTGAAAAAAAAATATTCAGTTTTATTGAGAACGGCAAGTTAGACAAAATTAAACAGGCTAATTTATATAATGAATATGAATTTGGAGGAAAGAAATTCTTAAATATTAAAGCATTAGACCTCGCAATAAAGGCTTCAGTCATGCAAAAGTTATACTTAAATCCGAACTGGTTCTCTAGCAAATTAGTCTCACCAAGAATGTCTCACCATGTGTTCAAGGCCTTTTTCCCTTTATTCAGATTACAACCTCTCACTTTCAGTTATTTGAAAAGAAAATCATCTCCCAAATATTGCTATTTTAAAACAAGACAAAAAAATGGTTGCAATTTCAATTTAATCCACCAGAAAAGGACAGAACAAATTACACAACAAATATTGTGGTAAAACTCAAATATGCAACAAAAAAAGGTATAATCTTCATGAATTATTTCATAGGACTGGTGAAGTTATGTCATACACACAGCTAACAAAAACATATGGAAATGTCTGCTTTACCCAAAATTACAACCAACTACAACATTACAGCAAAAATGGAAGAGGAAGGAAGAAAAAGTAAAGAAATGGTCTGCCGGCATTAACCTGTCTAGGATCAGCGTGGCGCTAGCGGCACACCCCCCCCCCCCCCCACTGAAAAACCAGTGCCGCGAAATTCAAAAAAAATATTTTTTTAAAATATTTAACTTTCACACATTAAAGTCCAATACAGCTAATGAAAGACACAGATCTTGTGAATCCAGTCAACATTTCCGATTTTTAAAATGTTTTACAGGGAAGACACAATATGTAAAGATGTACATCTATTACCTAAAAACACATTAGCATAATCCACCATCTTTTATTTGTCCACCAACACCAGTAGCCATCACCAATTCGGCTAAACTAAGATATTTATAGCCCCTAACCAACAAAAAAACTCATTAGATGACAGTCTGATAACATATTTATGGTATGGGATAGGTTTTGTTAGAAAAAAGTGCATATTTCAGGTAGATGGCATAGTTTACAATTGCACCCACCATCACAAATGGACTAGAATAATTACAATGAGCAACGTGTTTACCTAACTACTAATCATCAAACATTTCGTAAAAATACACAGCATACACGAATCGAAAGACACAGATCCTGTGAATACAGACAATATTTCAGATTTTCTAAGTGTCTTACAGCGAAAACACAATAAATCGTTATATTAGCATAGCACATAGCACATAGCAGCCCAGCATTGATTCTAGCCAAAGTGGGCGATAACGTCAACATCGCCAAAAATATATTAATTTTTTCATTAACCTTCTCAGAATTCTTCAAATGACACTCCTGTAACATCATATTACACAATCCATATAGAGTTTGATCGAAAATGTTTATATTTAGCCACCAAAATCATGGTTAGACAATGTGAAATGTAGCTCAGCTGGTCAGAAAATGTCCTTGCGCCACTTAGACAGTGATCTACTCTTATACATAAATACTCATAAACGTGACTAAAAAATATAGGGTGGACAGGGATTGATAGACAATTTAATTCTTAATACAATTGCGTTATTACATTTTTTAATTTATCCTTACTTTTCAATACAGTTTGCGCCAAGCGAAGCTACGTCAAAAAACATGGCGTCCTAAGCCACTAAAATGTTTCGACAGAAACACGATTTATCATAATAAAAATGTCCTACCTTGAGCTGTTCTTCCATCAGTATCTTGGGCAAAGGATCCTTTCTTGGGAGAAATCGTCTTTTGGTGGAAAGCTGTCCTCTTGCCATGTGGAAATGTCAACTGCGTTCGGGATGAACTGAAAAGCGTGCCCAACTTTTCACATCGTTGCAAAAATAAATGTCCCAAAATCGCACTAAACGGATATAAATTGCTATAAAACGCTTTAAATTAACTACCTTATGATGTTTTTAACTCCTATAACGAGTGAAAAGATGACCGGAGAAATATAACAGGCTAAACTAACGCTTGGAACAGGAGCGGGTCGGTGTCCAGCACGCGCGTTACGCAGCTCCAAAAGAATGACTAGCTTCAGGGTTTTTTCATTTGTAGGGCCTGTGAACGAGCAATCGACCCCGTTGGAATCGTCATCACGTAAAGGCATCCAGGGGAAGACGTAAGAAGTGTCCGTATAGTCATAGCAACGACAGTGCCCTTTTAAATGACTTCAGAAGAGTGGCCAACATTTCTCAAATCTGACTCCATGTCAGGGAAATTGCTGTAGAATGGGCTCTGTTCCACTTAGAGACAAAATTTCAACTCCTATAGAAACTATAGACTGTTTTCTATCCAATAATAATAATAATATGCATATTGTACGATCAAGGATTTTGTGGGAAGCCGTTTAAAAAATTAGCCAAATTAGCATAAGTAGTCTAAACAGCGCCCCCATCCCCAACAGGTTAAAGACCTTCATTGGATAAAGAAAGTATGCCAGTTTCATTTAAGGACCAAAAAATGGACAGCCGTGCCATATAGATTGCAAAAGAGATTTTTGACATACCGATTCTATGGCAAATGGTCTATGAACTGATACGCAAAACGACGCCGGATTCAACATTTTTCAATTTAAATTATTATACAGAATTCTTGCAACCAACATAATGTTATTTATATGGCGGATACAACCTTCCCAGCTCTGCAGATTTTGCTGCGAAGAGGCAAAATCATTAGATCATTTGTTTTGGTACTGTCCATACTGTTGGTAACTTGTTTTTGGTCACAGATCCAGAAATGGCTGAAGAATTGCAATATTTACCTGGAGGTAACCCTGCAGATAGCTCTACTGGGCGATCTGAAAAGTCATAGTCAATTGATCAAGAAAATAATATTTTTTTGCAAAAAGTTTTATTTTCAATTTACAATCTGTAGAAACGATGAGAATAGAATGGTTCAGAACTTTTCTGAAACATCACAGGACAGTTGAAAAATATATGGCAAATAGAAACCCAATATGGATGGTGTTAAGAGATAGATGGGAGGGGTTGAATGGAGTTGAAGGTTGGGACGAATAACAACAAACAATAACAAGATAACTAATGTAAAACATGCTGTGTCCATAAAACATTTATGGGTTAAGAACTTTTGTGAAAGAGCACAGTTTGAAAGATATGGCAATTAGAAATCAAACCAGAATGACATCAGAAATAGATGGGAGAGGTTGAGGATAGAGGAAGGACAGGAGTAGAAATAAACAAAATGACAATTGAAGTCGGAAGTTTACGTACACCTTAGCCAAATACATTTAAACTCAGTTTTTCACAATTCCTGACATTTAATCCTAGTAAAAATTCCCTGTCTTGGGTCAGTTAGTATCACCACTTTATTTTAAGAATGTGAAATGTCAAAATAATAGTAGAGATTGTTATTATTTATTTAAGCTTTTATTTCTTTCCTCACATTCCCAGTGGGTCAGAAGTTTACATACACTCAATTCGTATTTGGTAGCAATGCCTTTAAATTATTTAACTTGGGTCAAACGTTTCAGGTAGCCTTCCACAAGCTTCCCACAATAAGTTGGGTGAATTTTGGCCCATTCCTCCGGACAGACCTGGTGTAACTGAGTCAGGTTTGCTCGCACACACTTTTTCAGTTCTGCCCACAAATTTTCTATGGGATTGAGGTCAGGGCTTTGTGATGGCCACTCCAATACCTTGACTTTGTTGTCCTTAAGCCATTTTGCCACAACTTTGGATGTATGCTTGGGGTCATTGTCCATTTGGAAGACCCATTTGCGACCAAGCTTTAACTTCCTGACTGATGTCTTGAGATGTTGCTTCAATATATCCACATAATTTTCCTCCCTCATGATGCCATCTATTTTGTGAAGTGCACCAATCCCTCCTGCAGCAAAGCACCCCCACAACATGATGCTGACACCCCCGTGCTTCACGGTTGGGATGGTGGTCTTCGGATTGCAAGCATCCCCCTTTTTCCTCCAAACATAATGATGGTCATTAGGGCTCAGAACAAATTACACAACAAATATTGTGGTAAAACTCAAATATGCAACAAAAAAAGGTATAATCTTCATGAATTATTTCATAGGACTGGTGAAGTTATGTCATACACACAGCTAACAAAAACATATGGAAATGTCTGCTTTACCCAAAATTACAACCAACTACAACATTACAGCAAAAATGGAAGAGGAAGGAAGAAAAAGTAAAGAAATGGTCTGCCGGCATTAAAGACCTTCATTGGATAAAGAAAGTATGCCAGTTTCATTTAAGGACCAAAAAATGGACAGCCGTGCCATATAGATTGCAAAAGAGATTTTTGACATACCGATTCTATGGCAAATGGTCTATGAACTGATACGCAAAACGACGCCGGATTCAACATTTTTCAATTTAAATTATTATACAGAATTCTTGCAACCAACATAATGTTATTTATATGGCGGATACAACCTTCCCAGCTCTGCAGATTTTGCTGCGAAGAGGCAAAATCATTAGATCATTTGTTTTGGTACTGTCCATACTGTTGGTAACTTGTTTTTGGTCACAGATCCAGAAATGGCTGAAGAATTGCAATATTTACCTGGAGGTAACCCTGCAGATAGCTCTACTGGGCGATCTGAAAAGTCATAGTCAATTGATCAAGAAAATAATATTTTTTTGCAAAAAGTTTTATTTTCAATTTACAATCTGTAGAAACGATGAGAATAGAATGGTTCAGAACTTTTCTGAAACATCACAGGACAGTTGAAAAATATATGGCAAATAGAAACCCAATATGGATGGTGTTAAGAGATAGATGGGAGGGGTTGAATGGAGTTGAAGGTTGGGACGAATAACAACAAACAATAACAAGATAACTAATGTAAAACATGCTGTGTCCATAAAACATTTATGGGTTAAGAACTTTTGTGAAAGAGCACAGTTTGAAAGATATGGCAAATAGAAATCAAACCAGAATGACATCAGAAATAGATGGGAGAGGTTGAGGATAGAGGAAGGACAGGAGTAGAAATAAACAAAATGACAATTGAAGTCGGAAGTTTACGTACACCTTAGCCAAATACATTTAAACTCAGTTTTTCACAATTCCTGACATTTAATCCTAGTAAAAATTCCCTGTCTTGGGTCAGTTAGTATCACCACTTTATTTTAAGAATGTGAAATGTCAAAATAATAGTAGAGATTGTTATTATTTATTTAAGCTTTTATTTCTTTCCTCACATTCCCAGTGGGTCAGAAGTTTACATACACTCAATTCGTATTTGGTAGCAATGCCTTTAAATTATTTAACTTGGGTCAAACGTTTCAGGTAGCCTTCCACAAGCTTCCCACAATAAGTTGGGTGAATTTTGGCCCATTCCTCCGGACAGACCTGGTGTAACTGAGTCAGGTTTGCTCGCACACACTTTTTCAGTTCTGCCCACAAATTTTCTATGGGATTGAGGTCAGGGCTTTGTGATGGCCACTCCAATACCTTGACTTTGTTGTCCTTAAGCCATTTTGCCACAACTTTGGATGTATGCTTGGGGTCATTGTCCATTTGGAAGACCCATTTGCGACCAAGCTTTAACTTCCTGACTGATGTCTTGAGATGTTGCTTCAATATATCCACATAATTTTCCTCCCTCATGATGCCATCTATTTTGTGAAGTGCACCAATCCCTCCTGCAGCAAAGCACCCCCACAACATGATGCTGACACCCCCGTGCTTCACGGTTGGGATGGTGGTCTTCGGATTGCAAGCATCCCCCTTTTCCCTCCAAACATAATGATGGTCATTAGGGCTCAGAACAAATTACACAACAAATATTGTGGTAAAACTCAAATATGCAACAAAAAAAGGTATAATCTTCATGAATTATTTCATAGGACTGGTGAAGCTATGTCATACACACAGCTAACAAAAACATATGGAAATGTCTGCTTTACCCAAAATTACAACCAACTACAACATTACAGCAAAAATGGAAGAGGAAGGAAGAAAAAGTAAAGAAATGGTCTGCCGGCATTAAAGACCTTCATTGGATAAAGAAAGTATGCCAGTTTCATTTAAGGACCAAAAAATGGACAGCCGTGCCATATAGATTGCAAAAGAGATTTTTGACATACCGATTCTATGGCAAATGGTCTATGAACTGATACGCAAAACGACGCCGGATTCAACATTTTTCAATTTAAATTATTATACAGAATTCTTGCAACCAACATAATGTTATTTATATGGCGGATACAACCTTCCCAGCTCTGCAGATTTTGCTGCGAAGAGGCAAAATCATTAGATCATTTGTTTTGGTACTGTCCATACTGTTGGTAACTTGTTTTTGGTCACAGATCCAGAAATGGCTGAAGAATTGCAATATTTACCTGGAGGTAACCCTGCAGATAGCTCTACTGGGCGATCTGAAAAGTCATAGTCAATTGATCAAGAAAATAATATTTTTTTGCAAAAAGTTTTATTTTCAATTTATAATCTGTAGAAACGATGAGAATAGAATGGTTCAGAACTTTTCTGAAACATCACAGGACAGTTGAAAAATATATGGCAAATAGAAACCCAATATGGATGGTGTTAAGAGATAGATGGGAGGGGTTGAATGGAGTTGAAGGTTGGGACGAATAACAACAAACAATAACAAGATAACTAATGTAAAACATGCTGTGTCCATAAAACATTTATGGGTTAAGAACTTTTGTGAAAGAGCACAGTTTGAAAGATATGGCAAATAGAAATCAAACCAGAATGACATCAGAAATAGATGGGAGAGGTTGAGGATAGAGGAAGGACAGGAGTAGAAATAAACAAAATGACAATTGAAGTCGGAAGTTTACGTACACCTTAGCCAAATACATTTAAACTCAGTTTTTCACAATTCCTGACATTTAATCCTAGTAAAAATTCCCTGTCTTGGGTCAGTTAGTATCACCACTTTATTTTAAGAATGTGAAATGTCAAAATAATAGTAGAGATTGTTATTATTTATTTAAGCTTTTATTTCTTTCCTCACATTCCCAGTGGGTCAGAAGTTTACATACACTCAATTCGTATTTGGTAGCAATGCCTTTAAATTATTTAACTTGGGTCAAACGTTTCAGGTAGCCTTCCACAAGCTTCCCACAATAAGTTGGGTGAATTTTGGCCCATTCCTCCGGACAGACCTGGTGTAACTGAGTCAGGTTTGCTCGCACACACTTTTTCAGTTCTGCCTACAAATTTTCTATGGGATTGAGGTCAGGGCTTTGTGATGGCCACTCCAATACCTTGACTTTGTTGTCCTTAAGCCATTTTGCCACAACTTTGGATGTATGCTTGGGGTCATTGTCCATTTGGAAGACCCATTTGCGACCAAGCTTTAACTTCCTGACTGATGTCTTGAGATGTTGCTTCAATATATCCACATAATTTTCCTCCCTCATGATGCCATCTATTTTGTGAAGTGCACCAATCCCTCCTGCAGCAAAGCACCCCCACAACATGATGCTGACACCCCCGTGCTTCACGGTTGGGATGGTGGTCTTCGGATTGCAAGCATCCCCCTTTTTCCTCCAAACATAATGATGGTCATTAGGGCTCAGAACAAATTACACAACAAATATTGTGGTAAAACTCAAATATGCAACAAAAAAAGGTATAATCTTCATGAATTATTTCATAGGACTGGTGAAGTTATGTCATACACACAGCTAACAAAAACATATGGAAATGTCTGCTTTACCCAAAATTACAACCAACTACAACATTACAGCAAAAATGGAAGAGGAAGGAAGAAAAAGTAAAGAAATGGTCTGCCGGCATTAAAGACCTTCATTGGATAAAGAAAGTATGCCAGTTTCATTTAAGGACCAAAAAATGGACAGCCGTGCCATATAGATTGCAAAAGAGATTTTTGACATACCGATTCTATGGCAAATGGTCTATGAACTGATACGCAAAACGACGCCGGATTCAACATTTTTCAATTTAAATTATTATACAGAATTCTTGCAACCAACATAATGTTATTTATATGGCGGATACAACCTTCCCAGCTCTGCAGATTTTGCTGCGAAGAGGCAAAATCATTAGATCATTTGTTTTGGTACTGTCCATACTGTTGGTAACTTGTTTTTGGTCACAGATCCAGAAATGGCTGAAGAATTGCAATATTTACCTGGAGGTAACCCTGCAGATAGCTCTACTGGGCGATCTGAAAAGTCATAGTCAATTGATCAAGAAAATAATATTTTTTGCAAAAAGTTTTATTTTCAATTTACAATCTGTAGAAACGATGAGAATAGAATGGTTCAGAACTTTTCTGAAACATCACAGGACAGTTGAAAAATATATGGCAAATAGAAACCCAATATGGATGGTGTTAAGAGATAGATGGGAGGGGTTGAATGGAGTTGAAGGTTGGGACGAATAACAACAAACAATAACAAGATAACTAATGTAAAACATGCTGTGTCCATAAAACATTTATGGGTTAAGAACTTTTGTGAAAGAGCACAGTTTGAAAGATATGGCAAATAGAAATCAAACCAGAATGACATCAGAAATAGATGGGAGAGGTTGAGGATAGAGGAAGGACAGGAGTAGAAATAAACAAAATGACAATTGAAGTCGGAAGTTTACGTACACCTTAGCCAAATACATTTAAACTCAGTTTTTCACAATTCCTGACATTTAATCCTAGTAAAAATTCCCTGTCTTGGGTCAGTTAGTATCACCACTTTATTTTAAGAATGTGAAATGTCAAAATAATAGTAGAGATTGTTATTATTTATTTAAGCTTTTATTTCTTTCCTCACATTCCCAGTGGGTCAGAAGTTTACATACACTCAATTCGTATTTGGTAGCAATGCCTTTAAATTATTTAACTTGGGTCAAACGTTTCAGGTAGCCTTCCACAAGCTTCCCACAATAAGTTGGGTGAATTTTGGCCCATTCCTCCGGACAGACCTGGTGTAACTGAGTCAGGTTTGCTCGCACACACTTTTTCAGTTCTGCCCACAAATTTTCTATGGGATTGAGGTCAGGGCTTTGTGATGGCCACTCCAATACCTTGACTTTGTTGTCCTTAAGCCATTTTGCCACAACTTTGGATGTATGCTTGGGGTCATTGTCCATTTGGAAGACCCATTTGCGACCAAGCTTTAACTTCCTGACTGATGTCTTGAGATGTTGCTTCAATATATCCACATAATTTTCCTCCCTCATGATGCCATCTATTTTGTGAAGTGCACCAATCCCTCCTGCAGCAAAGCACCCCCACAACATGATGCTGACACCCCCGTGCTTCACGGTTGGGATGGTGGTCTTCGGATTGCAAGCCTCCCCCTTTTTCCTCCAAACACAACGATGGTCATTATGGCTAAACAGTTCTATTTTTGTTTCATCAGACCAGATAATTTCTCCCAAAAGTACGATCTTTGTCCCCATGTGCAGTTGCAAACCGTAGTCTGTTTTTAATAGTGGTTTTGGAACAGTGACTTCTTCCTTGCTGAGCGGCCTTTCAGGTTATGTCAATATGGGACTCATTTTACTGTGGATATAGATACTTTTGTACCTGTTTCCTCCAGCATCTTCACAAGGTCCTTTGCTGTTGTTCTGGGATTTATTTGCACTTTTCGCACCAAAGAAAGTTCATCTCTAGGAGATAGAACGCGTCTCCTTCCTGAGCCGTATGACGGCTGCGTGATCCCATGGTGTTTATACTTGCATACTATTGTTTGTACAGATGAACATGGTACCTTCAGGTGTTTGGAAATCGCTCCCAAGGATGAACCGGACTTGTGGAGGTCGGCAATTTTTTTCTGAGGTCTTGACTGATTTCTTTTGATTTTCCCATGATGTCAAGCAGAGGGGCACTGAGTTTGAAGGTAGTCCTTGAAATACATCCACAGGTACACCTGCAATTGACACAAATGAGGTCAATTAGCCTATCAGAAGCTTCTAAAACCATGACATAATTTTCTGGAATTTTCCAAGCTGTTTAAAGGCACAGTCAACTTAGTGTATGTAAACTTCTGACCCACTGGAATTGTGATATAATTGTGGAAAAATTGCTTGTGTCATGCACAAAGTAGATGTCCTAACCAACTTGCCAAAACTATAGTTTGTTAACAAGAAATTTGTGTAGTGGTTGAAAAACGAGTTTTAATGACTCCAACCTAAGTGTATGTAAACTTCTGACTTCAACTGTAACCATTGCAAAATAGACTGTGTCCATAAAATATATATAGTATGTATAAGCTGGTAGTAGAGGCCTAAGTGTTGTTGTTCACTCATTTGCTCCAATTGGGGGAGGGGTGGCAGTGTTAGAAAGTAATAAAGGAAACCATATTGAAAAAAATATGTGTATATACAGTACCAGTCAAAGGTTTGGACACACCTACTCATTAAAGGTTTTTCTCTATTTTTACTACTTTCTACATTGTGCAAAAATAGTGAAGACATCAAAACTATGAAATAACACATATGGAATCATGTAGTAACCAAAAAAGTGTTAAACAAATCATAATATATTTTACATTTGAGATTCTTCAAATTGCCACCGTTTGCCTTGATGACAGCTTTGCACACTCTTGGCATTCTGTCAACCAGCTTCTCCTGGAATGCTTTTCCAACAGTCTTGAAGGAGTTCCCACATATGCTGAGTACTTGTTGGCTGCTTTTCCTTCACTCTGCGGTCCAACTCATCCCTAACCATCTCAATTTAGATGAGGTTGGGTGATTGTGGAGGCCAGGTCATCTGATGCAGCACTTCATCACTCTCCTTCTTGGTCAAATAGCCATTACACAGCCTGGATGTGTGTTATGGGTCATTGTCCTGTTGAAAAACAAATGATAGTCCCACTAAGTGCAAACCAGATGGGATGGCATATAGCTGCAGAATGCTGTGGTAGCCATGCTGGTTAAGTGTGCCTTGAATTCTAAATAAATCACAGAGAGTGTTACCAGAAACGCACCCCCAAACCTTCACACCTCCCCCTACGTTTTTCACGGTGGGAACCACACATGCAGAGATCATCCATTCACCTACTCTGCATCTCACAAAGACACGGCGGTTGGAACCAAAAATATCAAATTTTACCAAAGGACAAACCCTACCTTGTCACAAAACAACTGATTAGCTCAAATGCATTAACCTGTTGAGGACAGAGGGCGCTGTTTTCACTTTGGGGGAAAATCTTGCCCAATTTAAACGGCCTCGTACTCAATTCTTGCTCGCACAATATGCATATTATTATTACTATTGGATAGAAAACACTCTCTAGTTTCTAAAATCGTTTGAATTATATCTGTGAGTAAAACAGAACTCCTTTTGCAGCAAACTTCCTGACAGGAAGTGGAAAATCTGAAATCGATGCTCTGTTCTAGGGCCTGCCTATTAACCTGTCTAGGATCAGCGTGCCGCTAGCGGCACACCCCCCCCCCCCCCCCCCCCCCACTGAAAAACCAGTGCCGCGAAATTCAAAAAAAATAGTTTTTTAAAATATTTAACTTTCACACATTAAAGTCCAATACAGCTAATGAAAGACACAGATCTTGTGAATCCAGTCAACATGTCCGATTTTTAAAATGTTTTACAGGAAAGACACAATATGTAAAGATGTACATCTATTACCTAAAAACACATTAGCATAATCCACCATCTTTTATTTGTCCACCAACACCAGTAGCCATCACCAATTTGGCTAAACTAAGATATTTATAGCCCCTAACCAACAAAAAAACTCATCAGATGACAGTCTGATAACATATTTATGGTATGGGATAGGTTTTGTTAGAAAAAAGTGCATATTTCAGGTAGATGGCATAGGTTACAATTGCACCCACCGTCACAAATGGAATAGAAAAACTACATTGAGCAACGTGTTTACCTACTTACTAATCATCAAACATTTCGTAAAAATACACAGCATACACGAATCGAAAGACACAGATCCTGTGAATACAGACAATATTTCAGATTTTCTAAGTGTCTTACAGCGAAAACACAATAAATCGTTATATTAGCATAGCACATAGCACATAGCAGCCCAGCATTGATTCTAGCCAAAGTGGGCGATAACGTCAACATCGCCAAAAATATATTAATTTTTTCACTAACCTTCTCAGAATTCTTCAGATGACACTCCTGTAACATCATATTACACAATCCATATAGAGTTTGATCGAAAATGTTTATATTTAGCCACCAAAATCATGGTTAGACAATGTGAAATGTAGCTCAGCTGGTCAGAAAATGTCCTTGCGCCACTTAGACAGTGATCTACTCTTATACATAAATACTCATAAACGTGACTAAAAAATATAGGGTGGACAGGGATTGATAGACAATTTAATTCTTAATACAATTGCGGAATTACATTTTTTAATTTATCCTTACTTTTCAATACAGTTTGCGCCAAGCGAAGCTACGTCAAAAAACATGGCGTCCTAAGCCACTAAAATGTTTCGACAGAAACACGATTTATCATAATAAAAATGTCCTACTTTGAGCTGTTCTTCCATCAGTATCTTGGGCAAAGGATCCTTTCTTGGGAGTAATCGTCTTTTGGTGGAAAGCTGTCCTCTTGCCATGTGGAAATGCCAACTGCGTTCGGGATGAATTGAAAGCGTGCCCAGCTATTCACAGCGTTAAAGAAATAAATGTCCCAAAATCGCACTAAACGGATATAAATTGCTATAAAATGCTTTAAATTAACTACCTTATGATGTTTTTAACTCCCATAACGAGTAGAAACATGACCCGAGTAATATTACCCCCTTCACTAATGCTTGGAACAGGTGCGGGCCGGTGTCCTCTAGGCGCATGACGCAGCTCCAAAAGAATGACTAGCCTCAGGGTTTTTTCATTTGTAGTGCCTGTGAACGCGCAATCGACCCCATTGAAATCGTCATCACGTAAAGGCATCCAGGGGAAGACGTAAGCAGTGTCTGTATAGTCATAGCAATAACAGTGCCCTTTTAACTGACTTCAGAACAGTGGCCAACATTTCTGAAATCTGACTCCATGTCAGGGAAATTGCTGTAGAATGGGCTCTGTTCCACTTAGAGACAAAATTTCAACTCCTATAGAAACTATAGACTGTTTTCTATCCAATAATAATAATAATATGCATATTGTACGATCAAGGATTTTGTGGGAAGCCGTTTCAAAAATTACCCAATTAGCATAAATAGTCTCAACAGCGCCCCCATCCTCAACAGGTTAATGTCCTTGATATTTATTAGTATAGATGCACTTCATACGTCTTCCACTAGATGTCGTCAGGCAGTGAGAGAAGAAATGGAGTGAATAACTTGATCTGGGGTCGAATAAAAGCTCTCGGCATTACGTGTCACCAATTTCCTGTTTTCTGGAGAGCGCGTGAAGGGACCTGGTTTTGCCTTCTGATAAGCTGTCGTTATGGACGACTAATATCTCCGGCTTTGATTTTATTTGATACATGTGACAATATCATCGTAAAGTATGTTTTTTCAATATAGTTTTATTAGATTATTGAAATTTATTCGGGACGTTAGGCGTGTTGCGTTGTGTGCCTTTGTTCAGGAAGGAGAGCTTCGCGCTACTTTGCTAGCTTTCCGTGCTAATTGACTGGAGAAGAGGACATTCTAAATCCAAACAACGATTGTTCCCGACAAAGGACCCCTTGTACAACATTCTGATGAAAGATCATCAAAAGTAGGCCCATTTTATGATGCTATTTCATATATCTGTCGAACATGTTGTACTAGTCGTTTAAGCCCAGATTTTGGGTACTCTCTCGCTATACCTAAGCTGGATGTCGTAATGAAGTTATTTTTAGAATTCTAACACGGCGATTGCATTAAGAACTAGTGTATCTATCATTTCCTATACAACATGTATTTTCTAGTAACGTTTATGAATAGTTATTTGGTCAGAATAGTTGGAGTGTCATAAAAATATCCGCACATTCTGGGAAAAAGATGCTACGTTAGCACAATGTATAACTTCTTATGACTGCAAGGCAAAGGGTTGAGTAGCCAGTGAAATCGTGCCCATTTCAAACGGCCTCCTACTCAAATCTTGCTCGTACAATATGAATATTATTATTCTTTTTGAATAGAAAACACTTTCTAGTTTCTAAAAGAGTTGGAATTATTTCTCTGAGTGAAACAGAAGTCCTTCTGCAGCACTTTTCCTGACCAGGAAGTGAAATGTCAGAAATCGATGCTCTTTTCAACTTGATGCCTATACATGGTCTTGACACTTAGGAGTCTGCTGACACTCTATACGCCTTCCTATTGGTGTAAAGAGGATGTCAGAGAAGAATTTTTTGTGCTCATCTTACTCTGTGGTGGAAAAAAAACTATTTCTTTGATGTGACCGTCCACTTCCGGTACTCTGAAGGAAGTGGGATTGACTTCTGTTTTGCCTTGGCAACGAACGGCTAACGTCTCCGGCTCGAATTTTTTTTGATACATGTGACCATATCATCGTAATGTATGTTTTTTCAATATAGTTTAAACAGATTATTGAAACTTTATTCGGGAGTTTTGCCGTGTTCCGTCCTCTGACTGTGTTTACGTTGGAGAAATTTATGCCACTCGGCTAGTGCCAATGCTAATTGAAGAGGGAAATTTGCCATTCTGAATCGAAACAACGAATCATCTGGACAGAGGACACGTTCTTCAACATTCTGATGAAAGATCAGCAAAAGTAAGACCCATTTTATGATGTTATTTCATATATCTGTCGTGCATGTGAACTGGAAAAAGTAGCTGAGTTAGCACAATGTGTAACCATTAGCGATAGGGAATAAACCAGCAAAAGATATTAATTTTCACTACCCTTCATAAACCTTCATCAGATAACAGTCCTATAACATCAGGTTATACATACACTTATGTTTTGTTCGAAAATGTGCATATTTAGAGCTGAAATCAGTGGTTATACATTGTCCTAACGTAGCATCTTTTTCCCAGAATGTGCGGATATTTTTATGACACTCCAACTATTCTGACCAAATAACTATTCATAAACGTTACTAGAAAATACATGTTGTATAGGAAATGATAGATACACTAGTTCTTTATGCAATCGCCGTGTTAGAATTCTAAAAATAACTTCATTACGATATGCAGTTTACGTTATGGCGAGAGAGTACCCAAAACCTGGCCGCAAACTACTAGTACAACATGTTCGACAGATATATGAAATAGCATCATAAAATGGGTCCTACTTTTAAGGATCTTTCATCAGAATGTTGTACAAGGGGTCCTTTGTCGGGAACAATCGTTGTTTGGATTTAGAATGTTCTCTTCTCCAGTCAATTAGCACGGAAAGCTAGCAAAGTGTCGCTAAGCTCTCCTTCCTGAACAAAGGCACACAACGCAACACGCCTAGTGTCCCGAATAAATTTCAATAATCTAATAAAACTATATTGAAAAAACATACTTTACGATGATATTGTCACATGTATCAAATAAAATCAAAGCCCGAGATATTAGTCGTCCATAACGACAGCTTATCAGAAGGCAAATCCAGGTCCCTTCACGCGCTCTCCAGAAAACAGGAAACTGGTGACACGTCATGCCGAGAGCTATTATTCGACCCCAGATCAAGTTATTCACTCCATTTCTTCTCTCACTGCCTGTCGACATCTAGTGGAAGAAGTATGAAGTGCATGTATTCTAATATATATCAAGGACATTAATAGGCAGGCCCTAGAACAGTGCGTCGATTTCAGATTTTCCACTTCCTGTTAGGAAGTTTGCTGCAAAAGGAGTTCTGTTTTACTCTCAGATATAATTCAAACGGTTTTAGAAACTAGAGAGTGTTTTCTATCCAATAGTAATAATAATATGCATATTGTACGAGCAATAATTGAGTACGAGGCCGTTTAAATTGGGCACGATTTTCACCCAAAGTGAAAACAGCGCCCTCTGTCCTCAACAGGTTAAACACTCTTTTGCTTACTATATGATTCCATATGTGTTATTTCATAGTTTTGATGTCTTCACTATTGATTCTACAATGTAGAAAATAGAAAAAAATTATGAAAAACCCTTGAATGAGTAGGTGTGTCCACAATTTTTACTGGTACTGTATGTGAATATGTATGTGTCACGTCCTGACCATAGAAAGCCTGTATTTTCTATGGTAGAGTTGGTCAGGGCGTGACTAGGGGTGCTTAGTCTAGTTTATTATTTCTATGTGGGGTTCTAGGTTACATTTTCTATGTTGGTGTTTGTGTATGATTCCCAATTAGAGGCAGCTGGTAATCGTTGTCTTAAGTTGCATTTCTTCCACCTGTTTAGTTGCCTGTTCGCACTGCATTGTCATCACCGTTTGTTTATTCTTTATTTTGTTTTAGCTTTCATTAAAATATGTGGAACTCGAAGTACGCTGCGCCTTGGTCCGATCATTATTATAACGATCGTGACAGTATGTATCTATATGTATATATATATATATATATATTAGCAAAAAAATATATGGGCGATTGGAAGTGATTTTCATTAGGTCAACTTATCCATTCCTTAACAAACAAGTCCATTAAACATACAGCCAGAGACACATTCTAGTGATTACCCTGTTTTGCTTTTTGTAGTGATGATAGAGATATATACAAATGCTAACGAAGCTTGCAGTATTAGTTGTCAAGAGGCCATCCCTCCCTGACTTAACCATCTGTCCCTGGGTATGGTCTTTCTCATCATTTCATAGACCTCTACCCATAAGATTAAGGCTACAAAGTAATGCTTTAGCCATCTCCATTTCATTTTCCAATGTCTGGGCTATAGGCATCACCATTCAACTGTTGAATGTTTTGTTCTCTGCGTTCGTCTGTTCTCCGTCACAGAGTTGGATATGGATAATGCTTCCTGTGTTTTGGGACAGGGAATTGGGCAGGTGACGAGGCACACCAGACTTTTTAGGATCAACCAGCTTGTGACTTTTACAGACTCCCAACTGCCAAGGAGAGTGGATTAGCCGCCCGCTGTTATTTTGGGCTCAATTTATCCCCCTTTAGAAAATGGTCGAGTCGTCTTTCCGACCTCTTGTTCTTGTCAGGCACTCTCCCTCTCTTTGTTCATAACCATTTGTGTTGCCCCGCTGTACTATACAAGAGAAACAAGGGTAGACACTGCTGAAGTTACTGCAAAAAGGCAATATTTTGCTACTTGCCAAAATGTGGAAGTCACCAGCTACTTAAAGCATATTTTGAGCTGTTCTTGCCATAGTATGGACTTGGTCTTTTACCAAAATAGGGCTATCTTCTGTATACCACCCCTACCTTGTCACAACACAACTGATTGGCTCAAACGCATTAAGAGGGAAAGAAATTCCACAACCTGTTCCATAATCAAGACCTCTACAAATACTCAGTCCTGCCACTTCCACACTGCCAGATCGTAATCTCTGCTCATTCTTTCTGCTCTGACGCTGGTCCCTGTCTCCAGTCCCACGTCTCGTCGTCCTGCTACTCTGCCCTGGATTCCTCACTCTACTGCTCCCTTGGATTCCCCTACGGACCTGCTTACCCTGTCCCAATCCCTCTCGCTCCAGCCTCAGCACCTGGTTTCCTGCAACCCACCCAAGCTTCCCCTGGCCTTCACTCCATCTTCTCCCTGTGTTTCAATAAATACCTTGGTTACTTCATCCTAGTCTCCTCGTTCGAGTCTGCTCTTGGGTTTCCTTGTTCCACTTCACGTAACAAAATGTACTTTTAAGAAGGCACACCTTTTAATTGAAATGCATTCCAGGTGACTACCTCATGAAGCTGGTTGAGAGAATGCCAAGAGTGTGCAAAGCTGTCATCAAGGCAAAGGGTGGCTACTTTTAAGAATCTCAAATATAAAATGTATTTTGATTTGTTTAACACTTTTTGGGTTACTACATGATTCCATATGTGTTATTTCATAGTTTTGATGTCTTCACTATTATTCTTCAATGTATGAAATGGTCAAAATAAAGAAAAACCTTGCATGATAGGTGCATGAAACTTTTGACCAGTTGTGTTTATTTAAATGACAAAATGTGTATAATTTCAGCAAGATGTTCTGCTTCTGATCTCCATGACCTTAGCTTTCCCTCTAGTGTGAAAACAATATCAGCTTAGGGAGTGTGTGAGAGATGGATATAGTGAGTGAATGGCTATGTGAGACCCAGATTAAGTTGAAGAATAGATGAGTAAGCGTCACCTCTTCCTGGAACCCCTGTCTGTTTGTCTGTCTGTCTGTCTGTCTGTTTGCACCAGACAGACAGGAGGACTAATCCCTCCAAACAACCTCCCATGGAGCAGCAGCTTGTGTAACATTCACAATGAGATGGTAATCCTCCCAAATAAGAAATTCAGAAGGTCTGGCACTGTAAATATACAGTATGGCATCCCAGACAGGTAGATTATGCTAATGATGTTCTCCATGTTATTGTTTCATGTCAACGCTAGATTAATGTTTAATACCTGAAAAAGGGGTGAAATTATAAGGCCCCTTTTGAGGTCATGAGGTTATTTCTGATGTAGATTAATCAGATAGATTAGAATTACCCCAATAACGTAGACCACAAATTTCACAACTGAACACTACTGTTCATTTCATTTCCAGAAACAGCAGCCCTGAGTGCCAAAAACAAATAAAATACCATACACAATGAGCGACTCACCCAGAACCACAGTCTTGCTCAAGGCAATGTTTTATGTTTGGGAAATTTTACGAAAACAGAATGGCGCGGAGACTTAGATTTTTCACTTTAATAGTATACCATACAAAAACCATTCATTTCAAAGTTAAACAAACCATACAACTCTATGTACAAGGACTACTTTTAACAATGTTCATTGAATACTTTTTAAAAACACATTTACTCGAAGAACAGTGCAAATATAAAGTTTGGTAACAGAATGACGTTAGAATTTCCCACCGTTTTATATGTGACCATGTTTTCCAAAAACTCTGTTAAATATCTTCTCGGAATTAGGATTCAAAGATGTCTGCAGACACAATGGGGTGTGAGCTACACTACATGACCAAAAGTATGTAGACACCCCTTCAAATTAGTGGATTCGGCTATTTCAGCCACACACATTGCTGAAAGGTGTATAAAATTGAGCTACAGTATGCAATCTCCATAGACAAACATTGGCAGTAGAATGGCATTACTGAAGAGCTTAGTGACTTTCACCGTGGCACCGTCATAGGATGATACCTTTCCAACAAGTCAGCTCGTCAAATTTTGGCCCTGCTACAGCTGCCCCTGTCAACCGTAAGTGCTGTTACAGTGAAGTGGAAATATCTAGGAGCAACAATGGCTCTGCCGCAAAGTGGTAGGCCACACAAGCTCACAGAACGGTACCGCTGAGTACTGAACACTCACTATCGAGTTCCAAACTGCATCTGGAAACAACGTCAGCACAATAACTGTTCGTCGGGAGCTTCATGAAATGGGTTTACATCATGGGTCCCTGACATGTAATATACAGAAATGCATAATTTTGAATGTCATTATCTTCATGATGATGTATCCTGAATAGGTACACAAAGGTAGACACATGTAATATCCTTCTTTGCATGTTTAGGTATTATTCTATACTCTGACTGGCTATCGACGGGTTGGTTGTTTAGCAACAAAACCGGCGCGTGCACAACAATGGGGCAAAACAGACAGGGTTGGCTTGGACTGTTGCTTGGACAACATGTCAACTATATTTCGTCTCCATTGTTTATTGAAAACAAATACATTTGCACAATGTCTCTCATATACATCGTTACCGTTGTGGGTTAGCTAGCGAATTTGAACAATTTCAGTATAGACGTGATATCAGTCAAAAAGCCTAAAAACAAGACATGGTATCAAAACAAGATAAATGTAGCTGAAACGAGCCGGCTACGATTCCCCACATGGCAGCTTCTTGTCATTGTTGCTAGCTATCTGGCCATCCAGAATCACAACAACATGCGGCCTTCTGCCCCATTGAAGCGTGCGCATCGTTTTCATGACGTTGTCAGCTACCTGTCTATGATTCTAATGAGCTCCGGCCCCAAACAATATCAGATTTGTACCAATCATAGATGTCTATGTTTCACAAGTTTGGACATCACAGTACATCACAATAGAGCACAGTAGAGTAGAGTACTGCACAGTACACTACAGTAGAGTATAGTTCAGTACAGTAAAGTAGAATAGTACAGTAGAGTTCAGTACAGTACAGTATAGTTAATAAATTATATTGTACTCTACTCTCGTGTGCATGTAACCCGATTACAAACATAATGTAACTGTAATCTGTTACATTACAAACATAAATATTCAAATCAGATTACAGATACTTTTGAAAAACAAGATGATTACTTCAATTCAGAAAGGATGTTTGCGAAAAATACATTACGACAACTCTCTGTTTTCTGAATGACATTCAATTAAGCATTGAAAAAGGTGCACGTTTGTTCCACCTGAGCAAGTCTGACCACAAGTCAGAGACCGCTATGATATCAGAGACCACTATGATGTCAGAGACCACTATGATGACACACCAAATGTAATTGGTGGATCCTTTTGTTTTCTTATAATGCCTCTAAAGGGGAAATTATTCCAAAAGTAACTGAAAGTAACCAGATTACTTTACTGAGTTATGAGTTATCCAAGAGTTACGTTACTGATTACAATTTTTGACAGATAACTAGTAACTGTTACGGATTACATTTAGAAAGTAACCTAGTCAACCTTAAAGGGTTTTTCAACTGTCCCCATATGAGAACCATTTGAAAAAACCTTTTTGGTTCAAGATAGAACCTTTAGGTTCCAGGTAGAACCTTTTTGGGTTCCATGTAGGGTTCTACATGGAGGTAATCAGATTACTTTACTCTGAACCAGTTATAGAAAAAAAGGTTTCTAAAGGGTTATTTGGCTGTCCCCATAGGAAAACCCTATTTGGTTCCAGGTAGAACCCTTTTGGGTTCCAAATTTCATCTACTTTTCAACATCCATGGACGTCCGGTGTTGATCGGTGCTCAGTAGGTGAGAGAGCTGGTTAGAGTAAATGGAAGGAGAGGGGCTCATGGGTAGGTGTCAGTTAGAGCCGGAAAAGTTGACATTAACTGGAGAGAGAGAGAGAAAGAGAGGGCGACTGTTCAGACTGTTTTCACACTCTTGCTTTGACCACCATGCGACAAAAATAAAACATTGAGCTGAACATAACAGTAGGCCAGTAGAAGGGAGGACAGTAGAAGGTCACCCAACTGTGGTTTGTGACTACTATGAATTCCCATTGTATCCAATTCAGTTGCAGCCATTCTGTTACTGATTTTTCTGTCATTCTGTTACCAATTTGGTAACCTAATGTAGCATGTGTAAAACAAACGCCTGAAACTAGATTCCTTACATACTGGTCTTGACGAGAAGAAAACTGTTGGGGGATGTTCTCTTCTACACTGTTGAACCAATCCAGTAAATGTGGAGGAGAAGTTAAGAAGAAGTATTGCCTTGTTAACCTCCAAAACGGGAAGTTGCATCACAGGCTCTCTTTCCATTTCCCCTCGGTTGTTGGGGACTCAGCAGAGGCTACCGATTTAGTAACAGAATCACACGTTTTAATCGTTTAATAAATCATAAACCAAATTGTTATCACTAAAAACACTATAACTAATTGGTATGTCTACCTTTATTTCTTACTTCAGTGAACTTTCATTATCCTCCCTCCTCATGAGGGAGAGAAGTTAGAACATATCGAAAAGATATGTGGGTTTTTAGAAACAGAATGACATTACACTTGGCAATATTTCTTAAACTTACAGACGGCAAACAATTTCTGCATAACTAATTATAAATGTTGATATTAGTTGGCAGGATTCTTTACTTCAACATTATTGTGTTTTGATGTATTTTTAATACCTTTTAAGACCTTTTCTGGTCAACGTTTTCTAAGACCCCTTTTCCATCTGTTTGACCAGAAATCAACAGTGAATTGACTGTTAATAGTATCATAAGTCCATTTTCTGTGATCCGGTCATGGGACTTGTTCCAGGGATCCATCTGCTCCACGTCAGTGCCCACCCCCGGTCAGCCCTGGTTGATTGCATTGGCATAGGCATAAAGGAACTGTGGAGAGGAGACAGACAATAGGTACAGCAGACGTGCCAGTTTGGCTGCAGGGACACAAAGGAAATGACTTGTATTACAAATTGCATTTGCTGGAGGTTTAGCAGCTTTTCCTCTGTCATGAGGGGTAGGAAGGAAGGAAGGAGAGAAGAGAATACTGTCCATTTGGACTGGAAGGGAGAGAGCAGTTATATAAATTGTATTTAGAGACTAAAGAGTTGGCAAAGGTCTATTTATCTGTAGGAGGCCTCATCTACAATAGCCTGAATAGAAGGTTGCTATGGAATTGGACAGAGAGTGTATTTGTACAGTATCTTTAAATTTAGTGAATTACACAGACAATGCTGATTTTTTTTTTTTTTACAGATTTGCCATCAGGAAGTTGTCCTTGAGAAGTCTATAAAGTAGCCTCAAAAGTTTTCTTTCCACAGTGAATTATGCTTTGTTCTTTATTACCAAGGACAACATTGAAGGACAAATATAGTAATAGTTGATCTGATTGATTCATTCTCCTCTGCTCTATACAGGATGACAAAGGATGGCTAACTCACGCATTCACTCACTCACTTACTCAGTCACTCACTCTCTCACTCACTCACCCCACTCACTCACTCACTCACTCACTCACTCACTCACTCACTCACTCACTCACTCACTCACTCACCCTCATAAAGATAAAACAGCTTTGCCAGTGTTGCCAGTTAATGTAGACTGTGGTACATCAGCAGACCTTTCTTCTGTGTAGGGACCACAGACGAGATACTCTGCTTCTCATCTATCAATTGTATTTCTTTCTCTATGTGTCTCTTTTTGTCCTCTATATTCTCTATCTGTATATGTCCTCTATATTCCTCATTCAAGAAAATTCCAGTTTATCACAATACAGTCGCCTTCACCTATATTTTTCCTGATTCATTTGTATCATTTATATTATACTGTACATTGTTAGTTCTACTCATGAGAATACACAAGCCTCCTTCTCCCTCCCTAGTTGATATTCATTTGTTTAAACTAAGTTTGTTTCTTCCTTGTTTACCTAGCCAGACAGACAGACAGACAGACAGACAGTGACACAGTGAAGATTCAAATTCACATATTCATTATTCATTGCATAAATTGAATGGATCCACTGGGACAAAACTTAAAGTTGTTTCCATGGTAACTCAAGGGAGAATTCTCAACAAAGCAGGACCCTGAGGGGAGGTATAAATAAACTGGCAGAGAAACTTGAGAAAGTTAACAAGACACATAGGGAATACAGACACTACCATTAGCAGCAGAGCAGTCTCATCATTTCATGATGTCTGATGTTGGATGACAGTACAAATGACTGTTGAACTTCAAGTCTCCAACTGATAAAACCAACATAAACAAACCTCTCTCCATTCTTTGATTAACTGCACAACTCTGAACAATTATTTGTCATTGTTTTGAGAGAACTAGCGCAGCACGATAGCTCATCTGTTTTGTGTTCAATTTGATTTCATTGAGCTGACAGCACTTTTGCACTGTTTCGCTATGGCTGTATTCATCAATCTAAAAAGATAGCAATATGTGACTGACCGGCTCGTTTCGGTCTAATGTAGCAACATTTTTTATTTTTTATTTTTTTACATCGTTTAAAAGTAGAGCTAGAAAATGGTATATCATACATTACAGTTAAGAAACAATGGGAAAGGATTTCTGCTTTGAAAGTTGATAAACTTGTAATCTCACCTTTAAGAAAATGGCCCTTGAATAATTTGGTACACCTATTGGAGAGCTATTCTTTGTCTACACCCATTCAGCACAGTTCACATCCTCTTAAGGATTCAAGGAGTCACATGTGAGGCCATGTGCTAAACAGTGAGTACGGTAGTGTACTAAACAACCAAAGATTTCAAGACTGAAGGCTGGTTTATACGACGTCTATCCACATGTCTGTAGACAGTTGTTGCAGTGACATCGTGAACATTCGATTGTCATCCGACAAACCTGTCGTTGTCGTTATGAAAAAGTATAAACACAAAAACTACAGTCTGCATGACATCAGCAGCCTGGTGGTCCAAAATAGCATAACTGGTGTATCTTAACATCAGTTCAAATAAAGACCATATCATCTTGCTGATAAGGTCTTAACTTTAGCTAATTTGTATTCATTATTACAGGAAAATAAACTCACAACAAGATCATTATTTACAAGTTAATGGCGAGCTTATTACAGAAAACAGCTTACTCCCTTGCGTTACCATAGTGAGTTCTGAAGAAGGCTATTGAAGGCTGAAACATCCATCTTTTACACTTGTCTAATAAAACTATTCATTTTTAATGGTGAGCGAGCGTTGTGCCTTTTCCTGTCCAAGGTTGTGAGTGTGACGAAAGAAAAGCAGGGCATTTTACCGGAGAATTTTAGAACATGGACACTGTGTCGTTGGCCTAACGTTATATCCTAATTTGACTTTGGTGCAGGTCATGTTGTTCTTCACATTACCGTCTCTGGTAAACACACACTATATCAAATACAATCTATGTTTATTTGTCACATGCGCAGGATACAGAAGGTGTAAACGGTACAGTGAAATGGTTACTTGCATAGTAATGAACCATAATCCCAATTTACTACCCTGCATGAATCTGCATGTAGCTAACAAACTAGGTTCAATGTTAGGTAACTAGCTAAAATTAGGCTATAACTAGTAATGCAAATGGGTCTCAGATACGAATAATATTACTACACAGGTCATAGACGTGATGTTATCTAGCGAGCCAGCCAGCTAACGTTAGCCAACTAACTAACAGTACGCTTTAACTTGCAATGAAACCAAATTTCTGGCAAAATTCGAAATGTATAATATCTGAACATGTAGCTAGCTAGACTGCCTGACCCGAATACATGGATGAATGATTCAGCCTCTCTGTCACGGATGCCATGGTTGCCCTTAGTTTGAAGATGTAATACGGAGACGTGTTTTATACAACAGCATATTTGCAATCAAACACCAGAATTTTCTAAATTTCCTTAGCTATCATACTCTGCTTCCACCGGGCATTCCACTGATTTCAAAACTCGGTGCTTCAGAAAGTGGAGAGCACCACTGTTGCAGTTCTTTGTGATATCTTTCAAAAAAGCCACCTTAGGAAGGATTAGCTACACATACTGAGCAGCTCATGTTATAAAACAGACGCGTGCTACAGGGCAGACAAATCCCGAACACATCTCTTGGCTTGTCCAGCCCATCCATTATCTCAGCCTGTCATGGCTAGGAGAAACGTTCCTGTCTTTTTCCGCCACAAAAATCACTATGCTTGTAATTTTTTTTTTTGTATCTACAGATGGCATACACCTTTGTTATTAAGCCACATGAAAGTTCACATGTTTCAGAAGGCCTTTCTGCCCTAAAACGCTGTAAAGTAGTGACATGCGATATACGCCTAGTTTCATGTAACGAGTAACAAATTGTGAATAATGTAGTTGTTTCCCCAACCCATATGATCTAGTACAGTGGTTCCCAAACTTTGTATAGTTCCGTACCCCTTCAAACATTCAACCTCCAGCTGCCTACCCCCTCAAGCACCAGGGTCAGCGCACTCTCAAATGTTGTTTTTTGCCATCATAAGCCTCCCACACACAAACTATACGATACATTTATTAAACATAAGAATTAGTGTGAGTTTTTATCACAACCCGGCTCGTGGGAAGTGACAAAGAGCTGGTACAGGACCAGGACAAAAATTATAATATAATAATCAATAATTGTGCTCTTTATTAAGCCATCTTACATATAAAACCTTATTTGTTCATCTTGAATAATTCACCACAGGTTAATGAGAAGGGTGTGCTTGAAAGGATGCACATAACTCTGCAATGTTGGGTTGTATTGGAGAGAGTCTCAGTCTTAAATCATTTTACATACACAGTCTGTACCTGTATTTAGTTTTCATGTTGGTGAGGGCTGAGAATCCACTCTCACATTGGTACGTGGTTGCAAAGGGCATCAGTGTCTTAACAGCGTGATTTGCCAAGGCAAGAAACTCTGAGCCCAGCTCTATCCAGAAATCTGGCAGTGGCTTCTGATTAATTTCAATTTTCACAGAACCGCTTGTTGCAATTTCGATGAGGCACTCTTGTTCAGATATCGGTAAATGGACTGGAGGCACGGCATGAAAGAGATAACAAATCCAGTTGTTTGTGCCGTCCGTTTCGGGAAAGTACCTGCATAATTGCACACCCAGCTCACTCAGGTGCTTCGCTATATCACATTTGACATTGTCCGTAAGCTTGAGTTCATTTGCACACAAAAATCATGCAATGATGGAAAGACCTGTGTGTTGTCCTAGTTAATGCAGGCAGAAAAAAGCTCCAACTTCTTAATCATAGCCTCAATTTTGTCCCACACATTGAATATAGTTGCAGAGAGTCCCTGTAATCCTAGATTCAGATAATTTAGGTGAGAAAAAACATCACCCAGATAGGCCAGTCGTGTGAGAAACTCGTCATCATGCAACCGGTCAGATAAGTGAAAAATATGGTCAGTAAAGAAAACTTTAAGCTCGTCTCTCAATTCAAAAAAACATGTCTAGACTTTGCCCCTTGATAACCAGCACACTTCTGTATGTTGTAAAAGTGTTACATAGTCGCTGCCCATATCATTGCATAGTGCAGAAAATACATGAGAGTTCAGGGGCCTTTCTTTAACAAAGTTAATAATTTTCACTGTAGCGTCCAAAACGTCTTTCAAGCTGTCAGGCATTTCCTTGGCAGAAAGAGCCTCTCGGTGGATGCTGAAATTTACCCAAGTGGCTTTGGGAGCAACTGCTTGCACGCGCGTTACCATTCCACTATGTCTCCCTGTCATGGCTTTTGCAGCATCAGTACAGATACCAACACATCTTGACCACCAAAGTCCATTTGATGTCACAAAGCTGTCCAGTACTTTACAAATATCCTCATGTTGTCTTGGTTTCCAGTGGTTTGCAGAAGAGGATGTCTTCCTTAATTGACCCCCCATAAACGTAACGGACATATAGCAGGAGCTGTGTCAGGCACACCACGTCTGTTGACTCATCCAGCTGTAATGCATAGAATTCACTGGCTTGTATGCGAAGCAGTAATTGTTTCAAAACACCTCCTGCCATGTAACTGATGCGTCGTGAAACAGTGTTGTTTGATGAAGGTATTGTCTGTATTGTTTTTGGGGTCTTTTTCCCAGCATTGTCCCAGCCATATTCATGGCAGCAGGAAGAATGAAGTCCACCACAATAGTATGGGTCTTGCCTGTCCTAGCCACTTGGTAGCTCACCATATAAGATGCTTCTATCCCCATCTAATTAATGCTATCTGTTGCTTTTATACATGTCTTACTACTCGAAGTCATCTTTATTCTTGCTCAAAAAACTCCCGTGGCTTATTTTTCTAAATGTCAGGTTTCGTTTCTAAATGTCTGTGCACGAGTGAAGGTTTCCCGCGGGAGAGGGACGTTAAATATGATTGGATGTTAATTATTTGACTAGGCTACCTGTATTTGACATTGTGTTGTTATTTCGCTGAACACTAGATGGTTTCATTCTATTTTTGGCAGTGAAATTAGTTTACTCAGGGGAGAAAAAAAACTCACCCAAATGTATAGCTCCGTTGTAAATATAAATATACTGTTTAAATAAAAAAGGTAAATCACATTTTTATTTGGCGTACCCCCGACGGCATTGCGCGTACCCCTGTACCCCAGTTTGGGAATAACTGATCTACACTGATTGAAGTGGATTTAACAAGTGACATTAATAAGGGATCATAGCTAGGATCAAGGTCTATTTTATCCTCGCTCAAAAAACTCCCTTTGCTTATTTTTCAAATTGTAATGTTTAGTTTCTAAATGTCTGCGCAAGAGTAACGGTTAATGTGATTGGATGTTAATTATTTGACTAGGCTACCTGTATTTGACAGTGTGTTGGTTTAATTTTATTTTTGGCAGTGAAATGAGGCTACCCAGAAGAGAAATTAAGCTCTATCAAATGTATAAGCCTTTTAGAAAATATAAATGTACTTTTTGAAAATGTGATTAAATTTTTTATATATAATCACATTTTTATTCGGCGTAACCCCGACGGCATTGCGCGTACCCCAGTTTGGGAGTACCTGAAACTAGTACATAATAAAAGTATAATAAACCATATACAAATATGATATCATGATGAATTCATGACTATATAAGCCTTTTCATACTTTATAATATGTCCATATATAGTTACAATCAGTTATAGGACCATCTACACAAAATATTTAACCTTCTTTATTACTTTACCTAAAATATCATGACATTAGCAATAAAAAATCTGTAAAAATCTAAATCAACATTTTGGCCATTTAAACAGCATGCTTTCACCCTATTGACAAGGGGAGATTCGCTGTGAAAAGGGTTATTTTTCACTTTTTTTGTTCATTGTAAGGATATGCAATGTGTCTGCCTCATACCTAAAAATATTTTTGAGTTCCGCGGAAAATACATTCTTTACTTATTTAAGGTTTCATTTAAAAAAATTCATACAGCTATGAAAGTTATATATTTTGATCTGCATGATCGAGAGGAATCTGAAGAGTCCTCAGCCATGTCTGTGAGTGACTCGATCTGTATAACTGGTTTTCTAAGGACCCCTCTCTCTCTCTGAGACGCAGTTGGAGCCAGAGTGATGGAGGGAAACATACTGTAGATAGAGGGTGAGAAAGAAAAGGAATGGTGTGTGTGTGTGTGCGTGTGTGTGTGTGTGTGTGTGTGTGTGTGTGTGTGTGTGTGTGTGTGTGTGTGTGTGTGTGTGTGTGTGTGTGTGTGTGTGTGTGTGTGTGTGTGTGTGTGTGTGTGTGTGTGTGTGTGTGTGTGTGTGTGTGTGTGTGTGTGTGTGCGCGTGCGTGTACTGTTCTTTCCCGGAGGAGAGCCAGTGAGTGGGGTGGCAGATGGACAGGCTGAAGGGAGAGTGGGCTCCATTGGAGTGCCCTCCTGCCTCCTCCCTCTGCCTCAGACCCCCCACTATCAGGCGGCAGGCTCCTGATATCATACAGCCTCACTGGCTCTCGCTGGCCCTCATTGACACACTGACCAATGAGACGTGGGCTAGGAGAGGGCTCTCTGATGTTGGCAATTACTGGTTCGAATAAGACAGACATTTATTTTGATATTTTAGCACACAGTTCTACCAAAAGTAGTAAAAGTACTGCTTATACGTGTTCCATGGAAATGTCTATATATTGTATCCTTGACATTATAGCAACATTTTCATTATGAATAACATGACATATTATACCTTTAATAATATGTTGCAGATCTTTGCAGGTGCTCATCCTTGCTGTAATATTAATATGGGAGTAATACGTGTCCCAGGCTGACTTCAGTGCTTTATACCAAACAGTTCCTATGAGAAAGGATATCGAAATTAATTATGTTTGCCTTATGAATAATTGAACTGTGGAGAATATAATTTTGTGTTCCACAGTGTATGAGTCAGGCCATTGTGGGTGTTTAAGCAATGTGCTGCGCTGCATGTCTGCCTGATTTCACATTAAGAGTGTGACATGAGCATTAGCAGACAAATGTGCCTCCTGTTCCAGCCCTCCCCATGACTAAATTATTACCACTGATTGTCTCCTTACATGTGTCATTATAACAAGTCCATGCTATTCCTGTAGCAGACACACATTTTTTCCCCCTTGCATCATTCTACTGGGTTTAAATTGCATTATAATAACATCTGAATATGGAAATAAAAGTAGTCATCGTAAGTTAAAGTAAAACATGATTTAAGACACTCTGGGGTCAACATGCCTACTTCATTTGCAATAGGAGAAGCACAAAAGGGTAATGAAGGATCACGATGGAACACAGAGATTTAATTAGCTAAAGAGAACCATGCTGTTTGCAGCAGTATTGACTACTCTGGTACTGTTGCTATGGAGATTGAACAATCATTCAAATGGACCCAGCTGTCTTGGAGTAGACCATGATCAAAGTAAAATCTCTCAACTCCTGTATTCCTCTGCAGGGTATACAGACAGATATCCATGTCACTGGTTAGGGTGCAGTGTCCAGTCCAAAGAGTGCCATGTAGTTCTAACTTGGCTTAGATCAGTAAAGATCCACTCATAGAAAGGGTTGTTGTATGATGCTCTGAATCTAATGGGATAAAAATACTTGACTAGATATGAAAAACATCTCAGTATTACTCTGAGCCTCTTGATAAAGCTTGTGATGCAAAAAATAACACAACCCATTTGCCATCACAAGAGACTGTCATCTAAGTTTAAACTTCTGTTGATGTTTCTGTTCTCAGAGATAAAAATAGACTGTTCATCCGTGCTTCAAACTTGTGGTGGATTCAGTATAGCAGGAACAGAAACAGAGCTGACAGTTTCAAT
This sequence comes from Salvelinus fontinalis, assembly GCF_029448725.1. Classification (NCBI taxonomy): domain Eukaryota; kingdom Metazoa; phylum Chordata; class Actinopteri; order Salmoniformes; family Salmonidae; genus Salvelinus; species Salvelinus fontinalis. The sequence continues at coordinate 39,586,707 of NC_074677.1, forward strand.
CTTTGCTCCCCTCAAAAGTACATGAACATAATTATGTGTACATGTACGCATGCTAATTAATAGATGTTATGAATAAAAACACTTTGATTATAAAGAAAATGGTAGCCCTCCACCTCCTTGTGGGGTTGTCATTTATTTGAGGACACGTGTGGTGAATGACTAAAGCATCAGACCATCAGCACCGCCAGGAGCCTGCAGAGAGAGACTACTCCAGATGCCCTCCCTTGATTAAATCTCCCCCAATGTTTTATTCAGATCCTGCTGCATGCCCCATGCCCCCGCTGCCTGCCCCTTCGCCTCGTCGTGCCATCATGCAGGGGAGGGACAAGTGGAATTACGCAGGGGAGGAGGGGTTCAGGGGTCAGGCCCAGTGGATAGTAACACTGACACCCTCATTGACAGTGCTCGCACCCTGTACCCCTTCACCAGGACCCTCCTGCCCTGTCATTTACTTTGACTGGCTCCTGTAGCACCATGTCTTCTCTTTTTCACATTGTCTCCCTTACCTCTACTTTAGTGTCTTGTGGTTAAGTTAAAGGTCTAAGAATTTATGTGGAAAGTGCCCCATATCGTGCACAGTCAACATCGTCATTGCCAATCTCGTCATCATGTCCCTCACATGAGACAGATTGCACAGCAGACACATGATTGTTGACGCTGTTGGGTTTCCTCATGCTTTATCGATCATGTGCCTACTGCCTGCCCGATAGCAGACCGTCATCACACAGTGTTGTATCTATTGTCCCTAAGCTGCCACTGATCGCACTGTGTCAACATCTGGTTCCCAGCCCAGCCGAGTCCTCCTCCCAGAGGGACCGGGCCCCCCTGAAGGAACCATCTGTATGTTGGACAAGGCCATTCATCAAGATCCCTGCAGCGCTCTATATGGGCCTTTTCTGCAGACAACCTGTGGCAGCAGGGAACAGCTACATGTGTGCTTGTGGCGTATTGAGAACTCTTAAAGCCTCTGGCGTCTGAACTATGGGAAATCAATGAGACCCACCATCCCCTGGGTTGAGCCGAGCTGTACCCCTGCTAGTTCACACATCCTCCTCCGCGCTAGCTCAGAGGAACTTGGCTAGATGTCTAATGGTCCAGACAGACGAAGAAAACAAAAAGCAATTAGCATGTGACGAAGAGGGCAGTTGAGTCCTCCAGGTAACCCATGGTCTTGATGTCTGTCTGAGGGAAATAGTCAGTTCACTCCCCCTTCAGACTTCAATGTGCTTAGTACTGCACATCACTGTCTGACCTGATCATCTGTTTTTATTCCAAAGTGTTTGTGTTACAGTTCTACGGAGTGTGATCCAACAGAGAAACACTTCATTATATTGTGTTGGAGAAGAAGATACATTCAGGAAACAAACAGCTTCAAGCAGGCAGGAATATACAACCAATGGCTAACTGTTAACACCTCCCTTGCTTTAAAGCAGAAACAGGAGACCTCTCGCCTTCAAGAGCCCTCACTGAGTTTACTGGGCTTACTGTCTTCATGCTTTACAATAAGTCCTGTGATATTTGATTTAGCTGAACGAGTGTGCTTATCCTGTCATTGGTGTGAGTTATCAGGCTGCAGCATCCTGGTCAAATCCTGTCTCAGACAAGTGTCTGCACGGCCGGGGCTCAAACCCTGTCAATAATGCATTTATGTGTTTACGAGAGAGAGCTCTAAGAATCCACTTGTGTGGCGCTTAATTCAATCAGCTTTAGCTGAATGGAGCGTGTTGACCGCGCCCCTGGGGGGCGGCGGGGTTTGGAGATGGGAGAAAACACTGCAGGAGAGATAGCAGGTTGGCAGGTGAAAAATGTCATATCCCACTGCTCTGGCCAGAGGAAGCTGCTTGCATTACTCCGCTGACTTGGCCACACACACTAGCTATAGCATCACATCTAAGCTGGAGGAGTGAAGCCAGGCATTCACACACAAGATGTATTCTTTTGCCGTGTCCATATTTGTCCACATGAAATCACATTCTTTATGGGATTGTGCTCAACCCCTCTCACAACAGCCCAATATAATACCCAGGCAGGCAGCTGCGTTTCGGCCTCTCAAACCGCCACACAACAACAACACCTCTAAATTGTTCTCCTCCCTCCTGTTGATGATGTGATTTGTGGTGATGGCCTTGCACTGCAACTGCATAAGTGTTGCATCATGCACACACATGGTCTCTGAGAAGCATAGAGCTCCAAGGTTTATACGCTGGGATGGGGCAAGGAAATCCACGCATAGCCTCAGGACATCACATATAGAAAGGTATAATACCAAATTCAATTTTTCGGATTAATGTGCAACAGTAGAATATTTCAGTCTGTATTGGAAATCACCATAAATAGCACTTGCAGGCGCATCGCTGTTGATACATATTAGCATGGCATGGCTCTGGAAAGAGAGGCGGATAAGACTCAGTATGAGGCTCCCAGACAGTCCCCTGTATTGACCTGAGACGGTGGGCACTGAACACCTGCCAAATCACCTTTTTAAAAATGTCTCCTGACTGAGTTGCATGTAATTAGTGTGAAGAGAGTTATCCACACTCTATGGCTGTAGATGGACTGACTCAGAGGAGACACAGACTCAAGGTCAACATTGACTTTCTCAGTCAGTCTGTTAATTGCTCTGTGTGTCTAAGACTGCACCAGTGTTCTTGCCCGCCAGACTGATTTTATCTAATTTTCTCCTTTTCTATCTTGATCTTGTGTGATGTTCAAAATTAGATGTAGCCTAGCTAGGTAGACAGTTTAGTGAGTTGGAGTGAGTGATACCTTGAAATACACTATATATACAAAAGTATGTAGACACCCCTTCAAATTAGTGGATTCGGCTATTTCAGCCACACCCGTTGCTGACGTGTATAAAATTGAGCACACAGCCATGCAATCTTCATAGACAAACATTGGCAGTAGAATGGCCTTACTTATTCAGTGGCTTTCAATGTGCCACCGTCATAGGATGCCACCTTTCTAACAAGTAAGTTCGTAATTTTTTTGCCCTGCTAGACCTGCCCCGGTCAACTGTAAGTGCTGTTATTGTGAAGTGGAAACGTCTAGGAGCAACAACGGCTCAGCCCCAAAGTGGTAGGCCACACAAGCTCACAGAACGGGACTGCCGAGTGCTGAAGCACGTAAAAAGTTAAAATCGTCTGTCCTCGGTTGCAACACTCACTACCGAGATCCAAACTGCCTCTGGAAGCAACGGCAGCACAAGAACTGTTAGACGGGAGCTTCATGGAATGGGTTTCAATGGCCAAGCAGCTGCACACAAGCTTAAGATCACCATGCGCAATGCCAAGCCTCAGCTGGAGTGGTGTAAAGCTTGCCGTCATTGGACTCTGGAGCAGTGGAAACGCGTTCTCTAGAGTGATGAGTAATGCTATCACCATCTGGCAGTACTACGGACAAATCTGGGTTTTCTGGATGCCAGGAGCACACTACCTGCCCGAATGCATAGTGCCAACTGTAAAATTTGGTGGACGAAGAAAAATGGTCTGGGGCTGTTTTTCATGGTTCAGTCTCGGCCCCTTAGTTCCAGTGAAGGGAAATCTTAATGCTACAGCATTCAAAAACATTCTAGACAATTATGTGCTTCCAACTTTGTGGATAGAGTTTTGGAAAGGCCATTTCCTGTTTCAGCATAACAACGCCCCCATGCACAAAGTGAGGTCCATACAAAAATGGTTTGTTGAGATCGGTGTGGCAGAACTTGACTGGCCTGCACAGAGCCCTGACCACAATCCCATCGAACACCTTTGGGATGAATTGGAACGCTGACTGCGAGCCAGTCCTAATTGCCCAACATCAGTGCCAGACCTCACTAATGCTCGTGGCTGAAGGGAAGCAAGTCCCCACACCAATGTTCCAACATCTAGTGGAAAGCCTTCCCAGAAGAGTGGAGGCTGTTATAGAAGCAAAGGGTTACCAACTCCATGTTAATGCCATGATTTTGGAATGAGATGTTCGACCAGCAGTGTAGTGTAAGTTTATTTGGATTTGCAGCACCTCGCTCAGTTTTCAAGATCTTTCAGTTGTTGTTTCATTCAGAAGACAGAATCTCTCTCTCTCTCTCTTTCTCTCTCTCTCTTTCTCTCTCTCTCTCTCTCTCTCTCTCTCTCTCTCTCTCTCTCTCTCTCTCTCTCTCTCTCTCTCTCTCTCTCTCTCTCTCTCTCTCTCAGTGAATGGCATCTGGACGTACAGTGATTTGGAAGGCTTATCTTAATTCATTGATCATAGCTTGATGGCTTATTTTCATGTCATCAGCAATGCTTTAACATGCAGAGAGTAGCAGAGAGGAGTGTGGGCCTTGGATGGGGAGAAGGGTGGGTGAAGCGGTGAAGGGTAGGGGATTGTCTATAATGGCGGAAATTCAATTTCTGTAAATAAACAAGAGTGCAGAGGCAACCACTGCAACAGATTGACCACACGTAGCGTTGGGTTTTAATCTATTCCTTCTCCCACATCAAACACAGGCTGTGAAATGAAACGCAGCACCCGCTGAGGTGATTGCTCTGGTTGATGGAGGGATGCACAAGTGCGTACACACACAGCAATTCAATTAGTGCATTTAATCATCTTCTCTACTTCCCTACTCTGATGTGGTGTGAGATCACCATGGAGGGATAAAGGCTGCACTTCACAAAGAGATGTTATGTGTTCATTTATTAGCTTTCGCTCCAATCCCTGCTCAATCAGGAACTTCATGACCTTCTTCTACATACTGTAGGAAAGTATGACTCCGATTTTTTCACTTTAAAATATATGCCAAACAGAAACCATACAGTGCATTTCAAAGTTTAACAAACCATACAACTCTATGCACAAAGACTACTTTTAACATTTTACAACACTTTACAAAAACACATTTACTTTTACTTAGTTTTTTTAACAGTATATCTGTAAAATCGCCCTCAGTTTTTCTGTGACTACATTTTCCAAAAACTCAAAGATTCAAAGATGTCTGCAGAAAGAATTGGGTGTCAGCTATGACATGACACCTTAACTTAAAAGAAATTGAACAGGAAGTGAAGTGGATTTACACCCAGTAGCAGAAAGACATCATGGGTCCCTGATCTGTACTATATAGAAATGCATAATTATGAATTTCATTCTCTTCATGGCAAAATACTGTAGCCTGAACAGGTACACAAAGATAGAAATATGCACTATCCTCCTTTGCATATTTGGGTATTATTCTACACACTGGCTATTATTTTAATGAGCTCTGCCCCCAAACAAGAACAAATTTGGTTGGTCGAGACCGGAACAAATTTGAACCAAGCATAGACTTCTATCTTTCACAAGTTTGGACATCAAAGTAAAGCACAGTCTAGTGTACTTTTTAAACTGGGTGGTTCGAGCCCTGAATACTTATTGGCTGACAGCCGTGGTATATCAGACCATATACAATTATTTTTACTGCTCTAATTAGGCTGGTAACAATAAGGCACCTCTGGGCTTTGTGGTATATGGCGTTGCGTCGTGCCAAGAACAGCCCTTAGCCGTGGTATATTGGCCATATACCAAACCCTCTCGGGCGTTATTGCTTAAGGACAATACAGTACAGCACAGTACAACACAAAAGAGTAGAGTAGAGTTCAGTACAGTACAGTAGAGTTCAGTACAGTACAATAAAATACAATACATTATACTGTACTCAACTCTAGTGTGCTCTACTCTACTGTACATTATATTACAGCAGGAGATCCCAAACTTTTTCACTTAGACCCCCTTTCAGTACTGGGGAACATGCCCCGACTACCCTAAGCGTGTGCACATGCTACTTCTATTTCTATGGGCACAAGCACTGTTCATGACACAAACTGTTCACACCGCTCTCGTTGGTGGAGAGAACATTTTGCAGGTTTAAAGCAAATGTTCTTGCAATTCTATACATTTTGCCTTGTCTGATGTGTATTCATGTGACATTTGAGTGATTCAAACATTACAACACAATCTATGGGCTAAAAAACCTTGCTACAAAATGTTAGTTGACATGGGCTAGTTGATCTGGACATTTCTGACAAGTTATAAATAGCTCTCTAAGGTATGCAATGACTGACATGACAAGAGGTAAACTGATGATGCACTTCCCAATTCTGATATTACACCTTGTACATTCTACTATTGCAAATATCAGGAGTAAGTTGAAAGTCAATTCAGGTTGAGTTCAGTACAGTAAATTACAGTACAGTACTTTACTCTACTGTACTGTACTCTACTACTGTACTCTACTGTGATCAACTGTACTGTGCTGTGCTGTCCAAACTTGTAAAACATCAACGTCTATGATTGGTTCAGATATGGTCTGGTCCGGACTGGACCAAATCTGAGCCAATCATGGACGTCTATGTTTGAGCCAAATCAAGAACGATCCAGAACTAAAATCCCAAAATGATGTGTGTGGACGTTAAAATCAAGGCCAGGGCAGACTGACCAATTTCAACTACTTTTCAACGTTCATGGACGTAGGGTGTTGGTCAGTGCTCATTGGTAAGGATGCCAGCAACCTGGTTATAGTAAATGGAAAGAGAGGGCGCTCATGGGTAGGTGTCAGTAAGAGCTGGGAGAGGTGACATTAACTGGGGAGAGAGAAGAGAAAGAAGAGAGTAAGAGGTAGAGAGAGAGAGAGAGAGAGAGAGAGAGAGAGAGAGAGAGAGAGAGAGAGAGAGAGAGAGAGAGAGAGAGAGAGAGAGAGAGAGAGAGAGAGAGAGACAGAGACAGAGACAGAGACAGAGACAGAGACAGAGACAGAGACAGAGACAGAGACAGAGACAGAGAGAGGGAGGGGATGTCCAGACTGTTTTTACTCTTGCCTGGACCAACAGATGACAGATAGAGAAAGAAAACAGTTATGAGCTGAACATAACAGCATGAGAGTGGAAGGGAGGACATAGCAGGTGACCAAACTGTTTGTTTTTAGTAAAAAAATTCTGTCATTAGTCCACAGTTTATACAGTCCCAAATTGCTTTGCATGTCAGCAAACAAGTTTTCAAGATATAGGACTTTCAAAAAGCTTGTCACTTGCCACTAGTGCTGAGCAATTAGTGCTTTTTGAGGTCGGTTCGGTTTCAGTTATTAAAAAAGAATCACGCTTTTTGATTTTCGTTCCGCTAATTATTTTTAAACATTAAATGCATGATGAAATAAGTACATTACAATTATTTGAGCTTTTAATGAAAATTCCAAAGCCAAAAATAATGAACATTCAATTGCCAAAACATTGAAAACATTCCATTGTCTCTGTCTGGTTCACATTGGTTAGACATCAATAGAAAAAGAGGAAATTACTATGAAATAATAAAATATTTCAGTTGTGTATATTGCTTAGTTTTTATTTGATGACTTTATTATTTTTAATTCCTTAAAGTTGTCATCTCATCTCAGCTCAGGTAGTAGCAGCCAGCCAGACAACCATCTAACGCTATCTCTGTGCTCCCCCTACTGTAGTCTTTAAGTCACCCTATTTAGCTAGGCTAGTAACTTGCTCGTACTTGCCTATGTATGCTGCAGAGCTGTCTGACAAAATAATTGTACACGTTTTTCAAAGTACATAAGGCATATTGTACTTTCAAGACTGCTTATTACAAACTACTACAACTATCAATCCGGTAGAGCTATCCGGTAGTCTCTATCCCTGTTGTCTTTGGATTGTGTACATTTCTCTCTCATGGTTCTATCCATCTCTCTCTGAGCCGGGAAGAATAGGCTCAATTGATTATGGTCAACTAGTTCAGCACAGAAATGACCACATTTCTGCACTGAACTAGTTGAATATTTGCCTAATGCAAACTACAACTGGCTTCAGCCCAGCGTCCCACATAGTTCTTGACCTAGTGGGCTCATTGGAGTGGTAAGGCTTAAGCAACTGACTGCAGATGAAAGCCGGGGGAGGTGCATCTGCTACAGGCAAAAGTTGGACGCTGATGTGGTTTTCCAACAGCAAGGCTCAGTGCAACATGGTAGTTTTGCCATTGTTTATAAAAGTTTTTCTTTGTAATGTCGAACATTACAACCCCATATCTCACATTCACAAACTGTAAATAGATGTGTACATTGTACTATCAATTGGGGAGGGAGAGCCTCAAATATCACATGAATTTGTAGATATCCACTGTATACTGTACATGTGAATCGTGGCAAAGGTACTTCTTATTGCAGTCACATCCTTGGTCCCATTTGCGTGAGTCAAACAAAAACATTCTAATGATTGGTTGACAAATAGTGCCTCCCACAATGCAGGCGGTGGCTGCAAGTTGCAGCTGGTGAGGAGCAACTGAAGAAAATGTAAGTCGACTGCAGTCGAAACCTCATGACCTTAGATCACATGGTCGTTGTAAAGTTCATGCAGTCGACATGTAGGTGCAAGTCTGACAATTTTTATGTCCATAATGCAACACTCTTTGAAAGGTGGTGACCAACGATAGTCACCGACTTCACAAAAGTGATCAGCTCGAACATGCCCAATTTCTCTCATGAATGATTTGATTTCTCTCTCGAGAAATGGCATGTTGAGCTCACAAAAAAAACTGAACTAAATGGAATTCAAGTAATTGAACCCCTCCAAAAAATGGTTCATCGCTCAGCACTACTTGATACATCATCATATGATGCAAAATATATTATGCAAAACAATTTGCTTTATGAAAGTCCTATATCTTGAAAACGTGATTGCTGACATTTATAACATTTTGTGAATATATCAATAGTGGACTAATCAAATCAAATGTATTTATATAGCCCTTCTTACATCAGCTGACATATCAAAGTGCTGTACAGAAACCCAGCCTAAAACCCCAAACAGCAAGCAATGCAGGTGGAGAAGCACGATGAAACAAATACCAAAAGATAGTTGTTTTAGAGTTGATCTTTCCTTTAATAAAAAAATACAATACATACTCTTAGCTGACTTGCTTCTATGAACTTCACATGTTGGTGCTCATGGGTCCTTTTACATGGAAATGACTTGGTGCTCATGGGGCGCTTACATGGAAATTACTTGGTGCTCATGGGTCGCTTACATGGAAATGACTTGGTGCTCATGGGGTGCTTACATGGAAATGACTTGGTGCTCATGGGTCGCTTACATGGAAATGACTTGGTGCTCATGGGTCGCTTACATGGAAATGACTTGGTGCTCATGGGTCGCTTACATGGAAATGACTTGGTGCTTATGTGTCATTTACATGGAAATGACTTGGTGCTCATGGGCGCTCACATGGAAATGACTTGGTGCTAATGGGTCGTTTACATGGAAATGACTTGGTGCTCATGGGTCGCTTACATGGAAATGACTTGGTGCTCATGGGTCGCTCACATGGAAATGACTTGGTGCTTATGGGTCGTTTACATGGAAATGACTTGGTGCTCATGGGTCGCTTACATGGAAATGACTTGGTGCTTATGGGTCGTTTACATGGAAATTACTTGGTGCTCATGGGTCGCTTACATGGAAATAAATTGGTGCTTACGGGTCGTTTACATGGAAATGACTTGGTGCTCATGGGTCGTTTACATGAAATTGACTTGGTGCTCATGGGTCCTTTACATGGAAATGCCCGATAAGAAAATTTGAAGAAAATGCATGAAAAATTGAACTTTAAAAACAGGACTCTCTTGTCCCCAAATCCACAACAAACCCTCCATAATGGTACCCCCCCCATCTTGAACTGGATTCAATATTAAATATTATGTCAGTGTTTCTGAGGAAGGCAAGTGGGATATTGAAATGTCAGAAGGATTAAGTTAGAGCAGGTAGGAGCGGGTAGTGCCAGGCGGCAGCAGCCTGCTTTACTGGAGTAGCTGCTCCTCTACAATAGAAATGTCAAAATGTGAGGGAGGAGGGGAGGAAATAAGAGAGGAGGGGAAGCTGGGAGGAAGAGAAGATTAAGGATGGGAGGAGAGGATGGGGGAGGAAGGGAAGACCGGAGGAAAGGAGGAGGAGGCAGGGGGTTGCCTTTCTCTTCCTCATTGCTGGGTTTAAAATCACTTCTGGCATGCAATTCATCATCATCTCTGCTCTCCCAAAATTGCCCATAAGACTGCATTAGCCTCTGGACCTTTCCATCTGAATATTTATACAAGTTGAGCATGACAGTGAATTGGAGAGGCTAAAACCCTTGTTATTTCAGCCGAGTTTCACAAATACACAGATCCGTGGACAGAGGCGGTGAGATTGTGCCTCGATGCTTTTTAAAAACATAAGGAGCTTTTAAGCCACTGCTTGGTATGTTGCTGGAGGTATTCAGACTAGACTCAATGTGATGTCCAACATAGGAGCTTGTCAAATATGAAAAAAAATTATACATGTATCGTATGAGAGTGAAGATTAAGCGTTTATGAGGCAAAGGACGCACACATTTTTCAAAATACTGCTGCTGCTACAATAGAACAGTTTATAATTCTGACTTGGCATGTTTTATATTACTCATTTAGTAATACAGGTTATAAGTGGGTTACCTATGTCTACATTAAAAGTATGTAAATCAAAGACTCTTGCTGTCTGGTGTCCACGTCACAACATCCATGTCAATTAGCTGACATAATGTAGTATATTACTGGCTTAACTAACAGCCACGTTGACACAAGCCATTAGAATGAGTGCTTTACTCGTTTTCAGACCAGAGGAGTGGGTGTTGTTTCAAAGCCCTTTTCTTTTTGCTCCTTTTATATTGTTTTATCTCTCCCTGAGCGATCATTTTGTCAGTATCAGTAATGCCAGTAAATCCTACAGTGGCAGGGATTAGTTTGGGAGAAGTGGAGCCACAGTAATTAAAACTGTTTTCTCTCTCTCTCTCTCTCTCTCTCTCTCTCTCTCTCTCTCTCTCTCTCTCTCTCTCTCTCTCTCTCTCTCTCTCTCTCTCTCTCTCTCTCTCTCTCTCTCTCTCTCTGATTGTAGTTTTAAACCACTTACAACAATTTTATGATCTGATGTAGAATGGAGAACTGTGTGCTATCTGAAGGGATGATAGGCTGGGGGAGAAAATTAATAATGGGGATAGTTTGGAAAAAATAAAACTATCTTATCACTATGGAGCTGTGGGGATAATGGGGATTATGGCAATGAGTACTGTTACCCTTGAACTATAAAATTAAGCTCCTGAAATCTGAATTCTATCACTGAACATTTTTCTCCAGAATGTTGATTTAAAGTGGATTATTTATCTTTATGTTATGTTCTGACTTCTGAGGGAATAAAATAATTACCATGATTACCATGTTCAACTTGTTTATTTTCGACAACTTCATTCTGTTCTCAGACATCTGCCTGGTTTACAAGATAACTCCAAGTTCTCGACTGAGACAAAACAATGATAAAGTCCAATCAGTCATGCACTCATTGATTTCAACTTAAAAGGCTAAGCTGACTTTCAATGCAACAGAAGACATACACAGGTGTCATTGCAATACGTGAAATAACTGGGCTATGTACAATATATATATATATTTTTTTATAGGTATATTACATGCTCTGTCTAATAGCAATGTGTTTCGATGGGCAATGATTTATATTTTATGAATGACATACAGTATTTATGTGTTTCTGTTTTGTGTATAACGTTTCCATGTCTAGATGTTCACCTATGTCTAAATGTTTATAATGTTTCCATGTCTAGATGTTCACCTATGTCTAGATGTGTATAATGTTTCCATGTCTAGATGTTCACCTATGTTCAGATGTTTATAGTGTTTCCATGTCTAGAGGTTTATAGTGTTTCCATGTCTAGATGTTTATAGTGTTTCCATGTCCAGATGTTTATAGTGTTTCCATGTCTAGATGTTCACCTATGTCTAGATGTGTATAATGTTTCCATGTCTAGATGTTCACCTATGTCCAGATGTTTATAGTGTTTCCATGTCTAGATGTTCACCTATGTCTAGATGTGTATAATGTTTCCATGTCTAGATGTTCACCTATGTCCAGATGTTTATAGTGTTTCCATGTCTAGATGTTTATAGTGTTTCCATGTCCAGATGTTTATATTGTTTCCATGTCTAGATGTTCACCTATGTCTAGATGTTTATAGTGTTTCCATGTCCAGATGTTTATATTGTTTCCATGTCTAGATGTTCACCTATGTCCAGATGTTTATAGTGTTTCCATGTCTAGATGTTTATAGTGTTTCCATGTCCAGATGTTTATAGTGTTTCCATGTCTAGATGTTCAGCTATGTCCAGATGTTTATAGTGTTTCCATGTCTAGATGTTCAGCTATGTCCAGATGTTTATAGTGTTTCCATGTCTAGATGTTCACCTATGTCTAGATGTTTATAATGTTTCCATGTACAGATGTTTATAGTGTTTCCATGTCTAGATGTTCACCTATGTCCAGATGTTTATATTGTTTCTATGTCTACATGTTCACCTATGTCTAGATGTTTATAGTGTTTCTATGTCTACATGTTCACCTATGTCTAGATGTTTATAGTGTTTCCATGTCTAGATGTTCACCTATGTCCAGATGTTTATAGTGTTTCCATGTCTAGATGTTCACCTATGTCCAGATGTTTATAGTGTTTCCATGTCTAGATGTTCACCTATGTCCAGATGTTTATAGTGTTTCCATGTCCAGATGTTTATATTGTTTCCATGTCTAGATGTTCACCTATGTCCAGATGTTTATAATGTTTCCATGTCTAGATGGTCACCTATGTCCAGATGTTTATAGTGTTTCCATGTCTAGATGGTCACCTATGTCCAGATGTTTATAATGTTTCCATGTCTAGATGGTCACCTATGTCCAGATGTTTATAGTGTTTCCATGTCTAGATGGTCACCTATGTCCAGATGTTTATAATGTTTCCATGTCTAGATGGTCACCTATGTCCAGATGTTTATAATGTTTCCATGTCCAGATGTTTATATTGTTTCCATGTCTAGATGTTCACCTATGTCTAGATGTTTATAATGTTTCCATGTCTAGATGTTTATAATGTTTCCATGTCTAGATGGTCACCTATGTCCAGATGTTTATAGTGTTTCCATGTCTAGATGGTCACCTATGTCCAGATGTTTATAATGTTTCCATGTCTAGATGGTCACCCATGTCCAGATGTTTATAATGTTTCCATGTCCAGATGTTTATATTGTTTCCATGTCTAGATGTTCACCTATGTCTAGATGTTTATAATGTTTCCATGTCTAGATGTTCACCTATGTCCAGATGTTTATAGTGTTTCCATGTCTAGATGTTCACCTATGTCCAGATGTTTATAATGTTTCCATGTCTAGATGTTCACCTATGTCTAGATGTGTATAGTGTTTCCATGTCTAGATGTTCACCTATGTCTAGATGTTTATAATGTTTCCATGTCTACATGTTCACCTATGTCTAGATGTGTATAATGTCTTCATGTCTAGATGTATGTTTATGTTTCCATGTCTAGATGTTCACCTATGTCTAGATGTTTATACAGTAATGTTTCCATGTCTACATGTTCACCTATGTCTAGATGTGTATAATGTTTCCATGTCTACATGTTCACCTATGTCTAGATGTTTATAATGTTTCCATGTCTACATGTTCACCTATGTCTAGATGTGTATAATATTTCCATGTCTAGATGTTCACCTATGTCTAGATGTTTATAATGTTTCCATGTCTACATGTTCACCTATGTCTAGATGTGTATAATGTTTCCATGTCTAGATGTTTATAATGTTTCCATGTCTAGATGTTTATAGTGTCAGGTCTGACAGGTCGCTCCTACCAGGTGGCGTGGCGAGAATCTGTCTCCGCACCACGTGCTCTCTCCACTGGTGTCCCCCAGGGCTCTGTTCTAGGCCCTCTCCTATTCTCGCTATACACCAAGTCACTTGGCTCTGTCATATCCTCACATGGTCTCTCCTATCATTGCTATGCAGACGACACACAATTAATCTTCTCCTTTCCCCCCTCTGATAACCAGGTGGTGAATCGCATCTCTGCATGTCTGGCAGACATATCAGTGTGGATGACGGATCACCACCTCAAGCTGAACCTCGGCAAGACGGAGCTGCTCTTCCTCCCGGGGAAGGACTGCCCGTTCCATGATCTCGCCATCACGGTTGACAAATCCATTGTGTCCTCCTCCCAGAGTGCTAAGAACCTTGGCGTGATCCTGGACAACACCCTGTCGTTCTCAACTAACATCAAGGCGGTGACCCGTTCCTGTAGGTTCATGCTCTACAACATTCGCAGAGTACGACCCTGCCTCACGCAGGAAGCGGCGCAGGTCCTAATCCAGGCACTTGTCATCTCCCGTCTGGATTACTGCAACTCGCTGTTGGCTGGGCTCCCTGCCTGTGCCATTAAACCCCTACAACTCATCCAGAACGCCGCAGCCCGTCTGGTGTTCAACTTTCCTAAGTTCTCTCACGTCACCCCGCTCCTCCGCTCTCTCCACTGGCTTCCAGTTGAAGCTCGCATCCGCTACAAGACCATGGTGCTTGCCTACGGAGCTGTGAGGGGAACGGCACCTCCGTACCTTCAGGCTCTGATCAGGCCCTACACCCAAACAAGGGCACTGCGTTCATCCACCTCTGGCCTGCTCGCCTCCCTACCTCTGAGGAAGTACAGTTCCCGCTCAGCCCAGTCAAAACTGTTCGCTGCTCTGGCACCCCAATGGTGGAACAAACTCCCTCACGACGCCAGGTCAGCGGAGTCAATCACCACCTTCCGGAGACACCTGAAACCCCACCTCTTTAAGGAATACCTAGGATAGGATAAAGTAATCCTTCTAAACCCCCCCCCCCCCTAAAAGATTTAGATGCACTATTGTAAAGTGGTTGTTCCACTGGATATCATAAGGTGAATGCACCAATTTGTAAGTCGCTCTGGATAAGAGCGTCTGCTAAATGACTTAAATGTAGATGTTCACCTATGTCTAGATGTTTATATTATTTCCATGTGTCGTGATGTTGTATTGATTAATGTGTCGACTGCTGTTCATTGAATGATTAACTGTTTATAATTACGTGATTAAATTAATCAGGTAATCATTAACTCAGTGACCTGGGGCACCATGGGAGAAGTTTATTTTTAATGAGTTTCCGTTTCCCATATTAACTCAAAGATATCAGAATATCGATTCTACAGCAGTCGCTAATTAATAATTTTTCTCTACAGTCTCATCCCGAACATCGCATAATTTGTGAATCTGCACAAACCCGAGTCCCACTAAATAAGTCTGTACCGTACCAATTGAGTTTATAATTTATTTACTAACGAGCTAAATGATGATATAAGATACACATACACAAACACATAGCCTAGGCTATTGATTAGAACTTTGTACAATGAAACAGGTCCCTAGCGGGCCAACACAATATGACATGTGTTACACTAAATGGGCATTTATAAAGAGAGAGTAAGAGAGAGTGCACGGGAGAAAAGCACACTTGGATGCATTTGTAAACTATGCTTAGTTTAGCCCTAACACCACCGAATTGCCATTCTGATGGGTCTGAATATAATGATGTAATTACTTGTCGAAAGTCTCCGTTGGGGTATCTCTTCGTGGACCGAGTTCTGCCTTCTCATTTGATGGCAGCACCTTCTCCGTGACCGGGTGTGTCTCTGATTGTCCACACGATGTCAGTGTCCTTTGTCTTAGTGGTCTGTTTCCTTGCCCTCATTCTGTGAGAGGGGTCTTCTAGGGACGGCTAATCAACCGTGTAGAGAGTTCCAGCGAGGGAATGAAAGCAGCGTAGCCACACGATTCCTTGGAGAGGATAACCCTGCTTGAATTCACCTTCCTGCTTGAATTCACCTTCTTATACACAGATGCTCAACTGTAGCATTGATTGTTAAGAGTTACTTTTGTCTTCTTAGACGTCGTGTTGCGTTTTGGGGTTGCGACCAATCCACGACCTTGGCTGCAGCGTGCGGTCATCTAGTCTGATATGTAAATTCTTAACTCACATGTTTTATGCCCCAGGGTAGAAATGGGCGTTTCCGCCTTTATGGCAAATTCTCTGGGCGTATGTAGTTACGAGGCAAGGTATGGATTTTACTCAGATCCAATTTAGACAACTAACTTCACATTTCACCTTTACAATAACATTCTACTTGATCTGGACATTTTCCACACAAAGTACAGTATGCAAACATCAGGTACATATTATGAAAACTCTTCAAGTCATAATGTTTTCATTATAACGTCGTCATTTAACTGTTAGTAACATAACAAAAATAACATTCAGTTTCATATTCCATCTATCATTGTTACCACCTTTTTGGCTGATGAAATATTTGTACCAAAATCCATTTATTGCATGTTACCGTTCTGAGTTAGATTCTCAATAGGTTCCACTCACACATCCCAATCCTTCACATTGAGAGGACAAAGATTTACAATGGGCGTGAGGTGTCATAAAACCCCCCACCTCCCTGTGACTCAACTATTACTGCAGACAGTTTGCTTTAGAGTGCCAGACTGTGGTCCACGGTAACCTGACCCGGACAGGCCAGTCATGACAGTCCCCCTGGTGGGTTCAACTTGGAAGGATTCTGCATGTTGCAACCCATCATAAGAATGACCATCGGATGTCCTGGTTTGTGGATCACCGTAGCAGCCCCCCCCCCCCTGGTGGTTTACCCTGGTAGGCTTTCTGCAAGCTGCAGATCACCACCGAAATGGACATGGGAGGTCCGGTAGTGGCTCTGAGTTCCAGTCCCTTGTCCGGTTGTCCCTGCTAGTGGATCTAGGCAGTAACTTAGGCAGACATTAATAACGCACAACACTCAGGCAATACATCATTACATTTCTTCCCCAAATGAGCAGAGTTGTGGCACTCACTGGTGATTGTATGGGGAATTTGTTTATTGCTCAATCACTTCCTAAGTGTCAAAGGAAATGAAACAACAATGAATAAAAACATAAACAAAAGATATACAAAATATAGCTACCACGCCTTAATCATCTAACTTGGAACATGTTCTATATATGTCTAAGGTCTTGGCTAAATGACTCTATCATGGCATTGTCTCTAATGTCATTTCTAGGGCGATCCTACTTGAAGGTGGGTAGTTAAGGCACTTTAGTTAAGGCTGTTTATTTGTCACATGCGCCGAATACAACAGGTGTAGACCTTACAGTGAAATGCTTTCAGGATCTATTGCCAACTTTCTGAAAATCGCTTCAGTAGGTCTTCCATTGCACATGTGCGCCTGTGTACGTAGTAGGTGAACACGCCAAGGGAAATAAGACCAAGGATCATGGTAACAGTCAGGATACTGTCGGGCACTGTCCAAGAGCGGGTGACAGACCAATCTCTTGGCTTGTAGTCAGTTGGGTCAACTAAAAGTGCCTCATCCAGTACGCTAAGATCAACAGTCATTGGTCCCTCGTATTGGATTTTGTATTTAATGGCTTGTGGTAACTCAAGGAAACGCTTAGCAAAAGTGTCAGGGATTTCAATCTCTGTGTTTATCCTGTCGTCGAGAAATTGGTGTAGAGCAAGGTTTTCTATGTGGATAATTGGTACCTTAACAAAAACAGTCTGGTTCGGGAAATTCAGTTGTGTTAACCAGGGGTGTTAACCAACTATCGATTCCCTACAACCTCCACTTGTGTGGTGGTGGCTCCATCCCTTGCTCTTAGTTTGGCTCTCCAGTGTTCTTCGCTGGTGATAGGCTTAAGACCACAAAGATACTCAGTGTTATCTCTGATGAACGGTTTGCTAGGACAGAGGTAGTGGACTTATTTGGTTAGAGTACACATTAACAGGTTAGGGGTGAGGCATAAATCTGGATTGTTTTTCTGATAAGCTACGACTGGGGGTGTGGCAATTTTCACGTGGGTACTGTCGTGCCAAAATCCTACATTTAGAACTGTTTTCAGTCTATAGATATTCTCCAGTACAACAACCGGCAATATCAGTAAAAATCCCACTTGACCTCAGGTACCATGTTGATTACGATCAACATCAACTTGTATTGGGATTGCCGACCCCAGTCTATACAACAAATGTGACTGTAATGGCTTTATTGTGGTTGTGGTAGCTGAGGTCAATATGTCGTGCACCATTGAGAGGGGCACTAGATATGAGGGGATTCTATTCATGGCCAAGTGGTCCAAAGAAGAGCTAACTTCACGGAGAAAATCCTCCAATAACAATCGAACCAATTGGACATGGGCATTGTCATGGTTCATGACCTCTACTAGCTTTCCTACAGACAGGAGGGTTTTTTTCAGGAGAGTAGCATGTGTGTTTACCATCGGAATAGTGTCTTGGAGAGACTTTCCTACATATTGCAACCTGAGTGCCTGTGCTTTCATCTATTGCTGGATAAGTGGCATCTCTTCAGTAATCTCCCTAACATCTCTCTTGACTATGGCTAGACTGACTGCGTTGACGGCAGTGGTACCTAGGGCAAATAGTGACCCTACGGCTGCACCTATTGAGAGTAGCGCCCCGACTAATTGTTATTCTCGCCTGGGCTCTGCTAGTTCTGACTGTGTGACTGTGAACTTTTGGAGTTGGACCAACATATGGGCAGTGTCTAGCTGGGCGTGCTTAACTGCCTGGGTGGTCCAGTTAGCCCCGGCCCAACTCAAATGCGCCGCAGGTGGAATGTGTTGGCGGTACACGTTCTCTGCATCTAGGCGAACGTACACCATCTGCGTGTGTACTCCGTAGTTAGTTATAAGGAGTCCTGGATCATCGCGGAGAACGATTCCTGTAGGGGGTCTGCTCTTGATTACATCTGCTGGGTTGGTTTTGACTAGGGCGCAGAGTGTCAGCATCAGCTAAATGAGCTCCATCCTACAGAAACGCATAATCAAAGACATTGTTTGATTATTTCAGTTATTTGCTTTTGTAAACATTTTTGAACAGCACAGCGCAGGACAGTGACAACTAACTTATATCTTGTAGCTGGGAAGAGAAGAAAAGATGTTAGTTGCATGTACTGATCTGCTGGAAGGGATCAGCTGAGGATACTTAAGAATTGTCTTAGTACCTCTGACTTGCTAGGTTTCTGTCTATTCAGTGCTGGCTTGCACCCTTTCTATTCCCATGGGGGGAGTGTACAACTTGATTTGGTTCCTGTGGACCCACTTTAACGTGGCATTTTGTCAACCTTTGCTGATTTTGATTTGATAAGCTACACGTGACAGTTTCACCACAATCTCGTGTAGCCTTGTCCAGTAGGGCAGGAACTTTGTCGCAACGGCCACGGGTTTGGTGTATATGTAGTACCACACCTTATCCCCGACCTCGAACACCTGGTGTGAAGTCTTTTTGTCATAATAAGTCTTGTCACCTTCTGCACTTCGTTCCAACTTTCCTTGACCGTACGCAAAGGTATTCTGGAGGTGGGTTTGCATGTTTCCATGTCTAGATGTTCACCTATGTTTAGATGTATGTAATGTTTCTATGTCTAAATGTTCACCTATGTATAGATGTATATAATATCTTCATGTCTAGATGTTCACCTATATCTAGATGTATATAATATCTTCATGTCTAGATGTTCACCTATGTCTAGATGTTTTAGGGACTACAGATGGAAATTATGTATAAGCTAAATCTGGTGTGACATGTTTTCTCAGTCTCTGAGACGTATGGTTTTCTTGTGCATCGTCCCTACCAAATAAACATAATAAATACAAATGATGAATAAAACTTTAACTTTAATTTAAAATGAGTGTCTTGGGTTTAGTTCTGATTTGAAGGTGAATGGTAATGGTGAAGTCTGAAATCTCATGCTGTTGCCCAACCCTGAGCTTTAGTGAAAATAGTGGTTATTACTCTGCTTAAGGCTGAAGTATTTTTATAGAATACAAAATGAAGTAAAGAGGGACACTTGGAGGTGTGTGGTATGCCTACACTTCAAAGCAGAATATTATACAATGCAGTAGCTATTGACCTTTACATACTGTGCAATCCACATTCAAAGTCATTTGACCCGTTAAAGGTTAACACTTGAATGAATAAGCATGGCAAATGACTTTACACCCCACTCCTCATTTAACCTGTTGGTTCAGGCCACACCACACAAAGTAAATACCACACATGACATCTGTGGTTATTCTTTCTGGCCAGCATCTCAAACAACCAGGCCTCAGAATGAAAGTCCCTCTGTATGAGACAGAAACCTCCAGGTAGACTGGCAACCAGTTTACTTAATGATCTGTTTATCATGTACATCATAAGCCTTTGCCTCAAGTCAATGTCAGACTTTCAAAGCACAAAACATGCTTTTCATATGTTCAAATGACTTGACCTGTTCTGCTGCTTCCAACTGAACCCACCAACCAACCATTCTTTTTATACTTTGCGTTGGAATCATTGGTGAACAGCAGTAGACATTCGCATATGTTTGACATTTTTTATCGACATTGGGATGAACAAAGGTTTTCTGAAAACTGACAGTGTAGAATTGACATGTGCTGTCTTTTTGGTAGAGGTGATTTCTAATTTCACTAGTTACAGAGCTTTGATCTGTAGTTGACATTTAACCATATCAGTTCCGAGACTCCAGCAAAAATCGTCTTTTCATTTATCTGACTTTAATTTATCTGCATGTCCAGCCCTTATACACTGCTCAAAAAAATAAAGGGAACACTTAAACAACACAATGTAACTCCAAGTCAATCACACTTCTGTGAAATCAAACTGTCCACTTAGGAAGCAACACTGATTGACAATAAATTGCACGTGCTGTTGTGCAAATGGAATAGACAAAAGGTGGAAATTATAGGCAATTAGCAAGACACCCCCCAAAACAGGAGGGATTCTGCAGGTGGGGACCACAGACCACTTCTCAGTTCCTATGCTTCCTGGCTGATGTTTTGGTCACTTTTGAATGCTGGCGGTGCTCTCACTCTAGTGGTAGCATGAGACGGAGTCTACAACCCACACAAGTGGCTCAGGTAGTGCAGTTAATCCAGAATGGCACATCAATGCGAACTGTGGCAAAAAGGTTTGCTGTGTCTGTCAGCGTAGTGTCCAGAGCATGCAGGCGCTACCAGGAGACAGGCCAGTACATCAGGAGACGTGGAGGAGGCCGTAGGAGGGCAACAACCCAGCAGCAGGACCGCTACCTCCGCCTTAGTGCAAGGAGGTGCACTGCCAGAGCCCTGCAAAATGACCTCCAGCAGGCCACAAATGTGCATGTGTCAGCATATGGTCTCACAACGGGTCTGAGGATCTCATCTCGGTACCTAATGGCAGTCAGGCTACCTCTGGAGAGCACATGGAGGGCTGTGCGGCCCCACAAAGAAATGCCACCCCACACCATGACTGACCCATCGCCAACCCGGTCATGCTGGAGGATGTTGCAGGCAGCAGAACGTTCTCCACAGCGTCTCCAGACTCTGTCACGTCTGTCACGTGCTCATGTGCTCAGTGTGAACTTGCTTTCATCTGTGAAGAGCACAGGGCGCCAGTGGCGAATTTGCCAATCTTCGTGTTCTCTGGCAAATGCCAAACGTCCTGCACGGTGTTGGGCTGTAAGCACAACCCCCACCTGTGGACGTCGGGCCCTCATACCACCCTCATGGAGTCTGTTTCTGACCGTTTGAGCAGACACATGCACATTTGTGGCCTGCTGGAGGTCATTTTGCAGGGCGCTGGCAGTGCACCTCCTTGCACAAAGGCGGAGGTAGCGGTCCTGTTGCTGGGTTGTTGCCCTCCTACGGCCTCCTCCACGTCTCCTGATGTACTGGCCTGTCTCCTGGTAGCGCCTGCATGCTCTGGACACTACGCTGACAGACACAGCAAACCTTTTTGCCACAGTTCGCATTGATGTGCCATCCTGGATGAACTGCACTACCTGAGCCACTTGGGTGGGTTGTAGACTCCGTCTCATGCTACCACTAGAGTGAGAGCACCGCCAGCATTCAAAAGTGACCAAAACCTCAGCCAGGAAGTATAGGAACTGAGAGGTGGTGTGTGGTCACCACCTGCAGAACCATTCCCTTTTTGGGGGGTGTCTTACTAATTGCCTATAATTTCCACCTTTTGTCTATTCCATTTGCACAACAGCATGTGCAATTTATTGTCAATCAGTGTTGCTTCCTAAGTGGACAGTTTGATTTCACAGAAGTGTGATTGACTTGGAGTTACATTGTGTTGTTTAAGTGTTCCCTTTATTTTTTTGAGCAGTGTATTTAGCCTCACGATGAAATGTTTAACCTTTTTCTTTTCAGGACAACCAGAGTTACAAGTAGAACACAAAACAAGTTGAAAAACAGTTACATTCATGAATTTTTATGACAAATGTCAACAACAAAAAAATAACGTCCGTGGAAGCAAAAGCCTTTATATGAATGCTGTCAGTACAGAATTTTTTTGCTCAGTGGTTGATAAATATCCTACTTGTCAGTGACAACTGTGTGGAGTTTGGAGTCTCTGAGAGCAACTATGTAAGCCTACTACAGTATTATATTCCTATGATGTTCTATGTAGAAGAACCCATTACCTTCTGATGACTCTTGTGTAGCTTGTGAGCGCCATAGAGCAAAACACGTACATGTTCGTGAGAGTCTCAGCTTTTCATAAATAGCTTTTAATAGTTTGTACCTCAAAACATTCTGACGTTTTTGTAAAAATTAGCCGGTCCCGGGCCCCTTCGTGATCCGCCCTTGTCTCACAAATACTGCTCTAGCTCAGCCCCCGTTAATCACACAGAATAATGGTACCAACGAATGCTGAATAAATAGACTAATCCAATGGTAGAACTCAGAAGTCTGTAGCTTAAACACACACTGTTTAAAAAGCGTTAGCAGTTCTACAGTAAACCATGCCGGCGTGACTGTGGGACTCATTGGGCTAATACAAAGTAACATTGCCTCAGTGAGAATGAAGTTGCTGCTTTGTTTAAAATCAAGTCAAATTATTCAAACATCACAATGTGTCAAATGTCTTTCTCAAAGCCAGCTGTAGATGGCCGTTTAAGCTGATAGTGTTTTGCGTGGAAGACCCACCGCTTTTGTGGTAATTAGTAATGAAAGGAGGCAGACGTCCTCACATTCAGTACTGCAATTTCTGATCGTTTTGTCAAGAAAAGCATAAAGATAATTGTTGGTAAACAGTTGCGAATGAATTATTGATCACACCGACATTCTAAGGGACTATCTGAGAATGTTTCTTTGAAGACAAGTGTGTTTTTTGTTTGTATTATCTGACTCATTCTGTCTGTCTGTTGACATTGAACACTCCTCTGTCTCTACAGAATGGTGTAATACCAGGCAAGCTGCACCTCAGACAAGGGAAAGCACACCTTAAAGTTAGCGCAACATATTCTACTCATATATATATATATATATATATACACTGCTCAAAAGAATAAAGGGAACACTTAAACAACACAATGTAACTCCAAGTCAATCACACTTCTGTGAAATCAAAACTGTCCACTTAGGAAGCAACACTGATTGACAATAAATTGCACATGCTGTTGTGCAAATGGGATAGACAAAAGGTGGAAATTATAGGCAATTAGTAAGACATCCCCAAAAAGGGAATGGTTCTGCAGGTGGTGACCACAGACCACCTCTCAGTTCCTATACTTCCTGGCTGATGTTTTGGTCACTTTTGAATGCTGGCGGTGCTTTCACTCTAGTGGTAGCATGAGACGGAGTCTACAACCCACACAAGTGGCTCAGGTAGTGCAGCTCATCCAGGATGGCACATCAATGCGAGCTGTGGCAAAAAGGTTTGCTGTGTCTGTCAGCGTAGTCTCTAGAGCATGGAGGCGCTACCAGGAGACAGGCCAGTACATCAGGAGACGTGGAGGAGGCCGTAGGAGGGCAACAACTCAGCACCAGGACCGCTACCTCCGCCTTTGTGCAAGAAGGAGCAGGAGAAGCACTGCCAGAGCCCTGCAAAGTGACCTCCAGCAGGCCATAAATGTGCATGTGTCTGCTCAAACGGTCAGAAACAGACTCCATGAGGGTGGTATGAGGGCCCGACGTCCACAGGTGGGGGTTGTGCTTACAGCCCAACACCGTGCAGGACGTTTGGCATTTGCCAGAGAACACCAAGATTGGCAAATTCGCCACTGGCGCCCTGTGCTCTTCACAGATGAAAGCAAGTTCACACTGAGCACATGAGCACATGTGACAGACGTGACAGAGCCTGGAGACGCCGTGGAGAACGCTCTGCTGCCTGCAACATCCTCCAGCATGACCGGTTTGGCGGTGGGTCAGTCATGGTGTGGGGTGGCATTTCTTTGTGGGGTGGCACAGCCCTCCGTGTGCTCGCTAGAGGTAGCCAGACTGCCAATAGGTACCGAGATGAGATCCTCAGACCCCTTGTGAGACCATATTCTGACACATGCACATTTGTGGCCTGCTGGAGGTCATTTTGCAGGGCTCTGGCAGTGCACCTCCTTGCACAAAGGCGGAGGTAGCGGTCCTGCTGCTGGGTTGTTGCCCTCCTACGGCCTCCTCCACGTCTCCTGATGTACTGGCCTGTCTCCTGGTAGCGCCTCCATGCTCTGGACACTACGCTGACAGACACAGCAAACCTTTTTGCCACAGCTCGCATTGATGTGCCATCCTGGATGAACTGCACTACCTGAGCCACTTGTGTGGGTTGTAGACTCCGTCTCATGCTACCACTAGAGTGAGAGCACCGCCAGCATTCAAAAGTGACCAAAACATCAGCCAGGAAGCATAGGAACTGAGAAGTGGTCTGTGGTCACCACCTGCAGAACCACTCCTTTATTGGGGGGGGTCTTGCTAATTGCCTATAATTTCCACCTTTTGTCTATTCCATTTGCACAACAGCATGTGAAATGTATTGTCAATCAGTGTTGCTTCCTAAGTGGACAGTTTGATCTCACAGAAGTGTGATTGACTTGGAGTTACATTGTGTTGTTTAAGTGTTCCCTTTATTTTTTTGAGCAGTGTATATATATATATATAGTATATACTCATATAACTTCTCTATACTAGTTCTAATATCTGAGTCCTAATGTCCCACACTGCAGTCCATGATGTCACTGCTGTCCTTGAGTTGTGCCTTGAGTGGCTGAGATGTGCCAGAGATCACAGCATAAATCTGTTGGATGGGTCCATCACCTAGTCCCCCCATGCCACCCACCCTGCTCCTCACCTATCAGGAGTAATGGAAGCATTAATGTGAGCTATGGGCAGCTCCTTCTATTGCATCATCTCTGCTGTTACATTTACTGCCAGCTCAGAGTGACACCACCAGACATCTTCATTTGAATCAGTTGATATTTGGCAGAATCCCACTGCAAACAGCAATTGACTTTCAATACTTTGAACTCGCTTTTCTGTTTCCGTTGTGAAATCACCCTCTCGATCCCAAATGTGCTTTAAATTTGCCTTCTGTTTTCTCCACTGACTCAAGCTCTTTCATCTCACTGGCTGCATATGAAGGCTTACCAATGACAGCTCAAGTTTAGATCCTCCCTGAGAAACAAACATAGCCTACCCGTGATTCCCACAGACTTCACATGGGAGCCAGACCAGCAAGAGGGCAGCCATGCTCAGCTGCACATAACGGTCTGCCCCTGCTACCACCACCCCACACACATTAAAAAATACTTAAATTTAGGGTACTAGGGGGTAACTAGCCCCTCCTAAGAACAATGTCTAATTGCTGACACAAAAAAAGCAACGTTTGGGATTTTTTCTAATGTGGATAAAGGTCATGCTTAGACGAATATACTATAAAGGAAAACAGTCTACAGTTTACACCTTTTTTGTTATTTCATTAAATGTTGTTTTTAGAAAAAGGGCATAGGCTGTTCAAATCCATTTAATCAGTTTTATTTATACATTTTTTTGTAAGTAATACTTGAAAGCTAATTCTAGTTGTCTTATTTTAATTATTTAAATAAATATGGTGGGGGTGGGTGTCACGATCGTCTTGATATGAGTGAGAGGACCAAGGCGCAGCATGATATGAATACATCTTCTTTTTATTTATACGAAGACGGAACACGAAACACTTATTCAAACTAACAAAACAACAAACGACCGTGAAACTACAAACGCAAGTGCACACACAAACTACTTACGTTCGACATAGACTAGACATGTACAATGACCCACAACAGCTAAAGCCTATGGCTGCCTTAAATATGGCTCCCAATCAGAGACAACAGAAACCAGCTGTCTCTAATTGGGAACCCATTCAGGCAACCATAGACTTTCCTAGACAACTACACACAACACTAAACCATCTATACTCCCTAACCCTCTAAACCATACAACCCCCTAGACAATACAAAAACACATACTTCACCATGTCACACCCTGACCTAACTAAAATAATAATGAACACAAAGATAACTAAGGCCAGGGTGTGACATAACCCCCCCTTAAGGTGCGAACTCCGGGCGCACCAGCATAAAGTCTAGGGGAGGGTCTGGGTGGGCGTCTGTCCACGGTGGCGGCTCTGGCACTGGTCGTGGTCCCCACCCCACCATAGTCACTACCCGCTTTCTTAACCCCACTGGAATAAGGGGCAGCACCGGACTAAGGGGCAGCACCGGACTAAGGGGCAGCACCGTACTAAGGGGCAGCACCAGGATAAGGGGCAGCACCAGGATAAGGGGCAGCACCAGGATAAGGGGCAGCACCAGGATAAGGGGCAGCACCAGGATAAGGGGCAGCACCGGACTGAAGGGCAGCACCGTACTGAATGGCGGATCCTGGCTGGCTGGCTCTGGCGGATCCTGGCTGGCTGGCTCTGGCGGATCCTGGTTGGACGGCTCTGGCGGATCCTGGCTGGACGGCTCTGGCGGATCCTGGCTGGACGGCTCTGGCGGATCCTGGCTGGACGGCTCTGGCGGATCCTGGCTGGACGGCTCATGGCTGGCTGACGGATCTGGCTGCTCATGGCTGGCTGACGGATCTGGCTGCTCATGGCTGGCTGACGGATCTGGCTGCTCATGGCTGGCTGACGGATCTGGCTGCTCATGGCTGGCTGACGGATCTGGCTGCTCATGGCTGGCTGACGGATCTGGCTGCTCATGGCTGGCTGACGGATCTGGCTGCTCATGGCTGGCTGACGGATCTGGCGGATCCTGTCTGGTTGGCGGCTCTGGCGGATCCTGTCTGGTTGGCGGCTCTGGCGGATCCTGTCTGGTTGGCGGCTCTGGCGGATCCTGTCTGGTTGGCGGCTCTGGCGGATCCTGTCTGGTTGGCGGCTCTGGCGGATCCTGTCTGGTTGGCGGCTCTGGCGGATCCTGTCTGGTTGGCGGCTCTGGCGGATCCTGTCTGGTTGGCGGCTCTGACGGCTCGGGACAGACGGGCGGCTCTAATGGCTCGGGACAGACGGATGGCTCAGACGGCACTGGACAGACGGATGGCTCAGATGGCGCTGGGGAGACGTATGGCTCAGATGGCGCTGGGGAGACGGATGGCTCAGATGTCGCTGGGGAGACGGATGGCTCAGATGGCACTGGGCAGACGGATGGCTCAGATGGCACTGGGCAGACGGATGGCACTGGCCGGTTGAGGCGCACTGTAGGCCTGGTGCGTGGTGCCGGAACTGGAGGCACTGGGCTAAGGACACGCACCTTCAGGCTAGTGCGGGGAAAAGGAACAGGGCATACTGGACCCTGGGGACGCACATTAGGCCTAGTGCGTGGTGCTGGAACTGGTGGTACCGGGCTGGGGACACACATCTCAGGGCTAGTGCGGGGAGCAGCAACAGGACGCACAGGACTCTGGGGACACACAGGAGGCTTGGTGCGTGGTTTAGGCACTGGTGGTAAAGGGCTGGAGACACGCACCATAGGGCTAGTGCGTGGAGGAGGCACTGGTGGTACTTGACTGGGGCGGAGAGGTGGCGCCGGAAATACCGGACCGTGCAGGCGTACTGGTTCCCTTGAACACCGAGCCTGCCCAACCTTACCTGGTTGAATGCTCCCCGTCGCCCGACCAGTGTGACGAGGTGGAATAACCCGCACCGGGCTATGTAGGCGAACCGGGGACACCATGCGTAAGGCTGGTGCCATGTAAGCCGGCCCGAGGAGACGTACTGGTGGCCAGATATGTAGGGCCGGCTTCATGACATCCGGCTCAATGCCCAATCTAGCCCTACCAGTGCGGGGAGGTGGAATAACCCGCACCGGGCTATGAACACGTACAGGAGACACCGTGCGCTCTATTGCGTAACACGGTGTCCGCCCGTACTCCCGCTCTCCACGGTTAGCCTGGGAAGTGGGCTCAGGTCTCCTACCTGCCCTCGGCCCACTACCTCTTAGCCGCCCCCCCAATAAATTTTTGGGTAGTACTCGCGGGCTTCCAGCCTTGCCTCCGTGCTGCCTCCTCATATCGCCTCCTCTCGGCTTTCGCTGCCTCCAGCTCTTCACGAGGGAGGCGATATTCTCATGGTTGTGCCCAAGGTCCCTTTCCATCTAATATCTCCTCCCATGTCCATGAATCCTTGATGCCTTGATCCTGTTGCCGCTTGTCATGCTGCTTGATCCGGGTTTGGTGGGTCATTCTGTCACGATCGTCTTGATATGAGTGAGAGGACCAAGGCGCAGCATGATATGAATACATCTTCTTTTTATTTATACGAAGACGTAACACGAAACACTTATTCAAACTAACAAAACAACAAACGACCGTGAAACTACAAACGCAAGTGCACACACAAACTACTTACGTTCGACATAGACTAGACATGTACAATGACCCACAACAGCTAAAGCCTATGGCTGCCTTAAATATGGCTCCCAATCAGAGACAACAGAAACCAGCTGTCTCTAATTGGGAACCCATTCAGGCAACCATAGACTTTCCTAGACAACTACACACAACACTAAACCATCTATACTCCCTAACCCTCTAAACCAGGGGTGTCAAAGTCAAATGGACGGAGGGCCAAATAAAAAATTTAGCTACAAGCCGAGGGCCGGACTGTTCGAATGTTCATTGAAAATTTTTTAAATGACGCATATAGTCTAGTGAACCTAATTGAACCTACTGAAAACCTAACAAATATATTCCAATATGATCAGATAAATAAAGCAATATTTTCTTATGGCTCTGTCAGTAATCTTTAATTTTCAACAGACACAAAAGACAAATTTCCTTTATATAAAAATCCCCATAACATGAACATTAAATGAAAGAAACCGGTATTCAAGGCACCATCAGTAGCCTATATTTTCTATTTTAGCAAAAGTGGGCTAAATTTACTTCAAAGAAAAAAACAATAATAGCAATTTTCTATCATCCACTGAACTGAAATATTTTTAAAATATAATTGGATTGAAATACAATAAAATAAAGTGCAAAAATCTATTAATCAAAAACAACACTTTGTTTAAGGAGAAGTAACATGCAGTGAAAACAAATATTAAACTTTAACTTTTAAACTTGAACTGAGTAAAAACTCTAAATATGTGATTGCACAGTAATGTTCACTTGTTTGAGGTTGAGGGTGATACTTGGTGGTGTCCCATCTTTTCCACAAGTTCATCAATGTTCGGGGTAAGGCTCTGAGCTGAGGAAATCCTCAGAATTGAGTGGAGGTGTTCAGCAGTAAGTCGACTTCTGTGTGATGTTTTGTTCAGGTTCATCAAAGAAAACAGTTGTTCACACAGGTATGTGCTGCCAAACATAGACAACGTTTGAGCAGCCTGGATGCGCAGCTGGGGCATTGTGTCGGGGAGGAAACCGGCGAACTCCGCAGCACCCACTGCCGCATATTTTGCCCTCAGTGCATCATTGCATTGGAGGTCAATCAACTCCATTTGGAGGTTTGGTGGTGAGCTTTCCACGTCAACAGCAAATGGGTTACCGAGCAGTTCCAACCTGCTTTTTTGTGCTTCAAAGTCAGCAAATCGGCGTCGAAAGTCAGCGGCAAGCATACCTATTTTATCAGCCAACTGTGCGCTCGGGAACGCACTGGTAGAGAGCTTCTCTTTCATGGTCTGGCAGCTGGGAAAGTGGCTCAAATTTTCTTTCCGCATCTGCGTCTCCCACAGAGTCAGTTTGGTTTTAAATGCCTTTACTGTACTGTACATATCAGAGATGACATGATCCCGACCCTGCAGCTGCAAGTTCATTGCATTCAGATGACTCGTAATGTCACACAGAAAAGCCATTTCACACAGAAACATTTCGTCTCGGAGTTGTGTTGTGTCTTTCCCTTTGCTGTCCAAGAACAGACAAATCTCCTCACGAAGCTCGAAACATCTTTGAAGCACCTTTCCCTGGCTTAGCCATCGCACCTCTGTGTGATAAGGCAAATCACCATGCTCCGTTTCTAACTCCGTCAGAAATGCCTTGAACTGGCGGTGATTCAAACCTTTGGCTCTGATAAAGTTAACTGTGCGCGTGATGATGCTCATTACATGCTCCATTTTCAAGGCTTTACCGCACAACGCTTCCTGGTGTATGATACAATGATAAGCTGTCAGCTCACCTGTCGCGTTTTCCTCTTGCATCTTTTCCCGTATCTTCGCCACCAGTCCGCTCCTGTGTCCACACATCGCAGGTGCTCCGTCGGTTGTCAAACCCACGAGTTTTTCCCAAGGCAGCTCCATCTCATTTACACATCTTGACACCTCTTCATACAAATCATGCCCCGTAGTTGTGCCATGCATAGGACGTAAAGCCAAAAACTCCTCTGTCACGCTTAGGCTGGAGTCCACTCCGCGGATGAAAATTGACAACTGGGCAATGTCAGAAATGTCGGTGCTCTCATCCACAGCCAAGGAATATGCAATGAAATCTTTTCCCTTTTTCACAAGCTGCTCTTTTAGATTGATGGACAACTGGTCTACTCTCTCGGCAATGGTGTTTCTGCTCAGACTCACATTTAAAAAGAGTTGCCTTTTTTCTGGGCAAACTTCGTCACAAACTTTAATCATGCAGTTTTTGATGAAATCCCCCTCCGTAAATGGCCGGGCTGATTTAGCGATCTCTTCTGCCAAAATAAAACTGGCCTTGACAGCAGCCTGGCCTTGTGATTTGGCTTTTTTGAACAGAGCCTGTCGAGATTTGAGGCCTCGTTTTAATTCCTCTGCCTTTTGTAGCCTTTGTTCCATGTCCATATTCTTGTTTTTGTCCGCGTGTTTCGTTTCATAATGTCGTCTCAGATTATACTCTTTCAGTACCGCCACACTTTCTCCACACAGAAGACACACAGGTTTTCCAGCTACCTCCGTGAACATATACTCCGACTCCCACCTTGTTTGAAACCCCCGGTTCTCAGTGTCCACCTTCCGTTTTGCCATTTTTGATGGGTATCTGAAAGTTAATTTTACTGTGATGCTGACGACTGCTGTGCCAATAAATATTGAAATGAAGCAGCCTACTGCTCGGTGCGTCACCGTTGCATTGTGGGAAATGTAGTATTGGTGCGTGTAAAAGATCTGCGGGCTGCCGGCTTGCTGCGGTCTGCGGGCCGGTTCTAATAATAAATCAAGATCATCCCAGGGGCCGTAAAAAACCTTCTCGCGGGCCGGATGTGGCCCGCGGGCCTTGACTCTGACATATGTGCTCTAAACCATACAACCCCCTAGACAATACAAAAACACATACTTCACCATGTCACACCCTGACCTAACTAAAATAATAATGAACACAAAGATAACTAAGGCCAGGGTGTGACAGTGGGGGGTGTTGCACATGTCACCATTAATATCTACACTTGTAACGGTCGTCTTGTGGTGAATGAGCGGACCAAGGCACAGCGGGTGATGAATACATGATGAAATTTATTAACAGAACGACGAAACACGAAAACTCTTTAACAAACTACAAAACAAATAAACGACGTAGACTGACCTAAAACATGAGAACTTTCAAATACACGAAGAACGCACGAACAGGTACAGACTACAAACAAACGCTACAGTCCCGTGTGGTGCGAACATACATACAGACACGGAAGACAATCACCCACAAACAAACAGTGAAACCAGCCTACCATAATATGGTTCTCAATCAGAGGAAACGTCAAACACCTGCCTCTAATTGAGAACCATATCAGGCAACACATTAAACCCAACATAGAAACACAACACATAGAATGCCCACCCCAACTCACGCCCTGACCAACTAAACACATACAAAACAACAGAAAACAGGTCAGGAACGTGACAACACTACAGTTCGCAAAAACACTAGACTTTTTTAACTGTAGTAAATACGGTGACACTTTACTTGACACCTAGCATCATAACACGTTATGACACGTTCATAACCATGTCATAATATGTCATAACAGCTGACATAACTTGTCCTAACATGAAACATGAAAAAACAAATTATGTAGGTGTCACAACCAGCCATAAAATAACGCAATATATGTCACAACAGGTGTAAATATATGGGTCATGACAGTGTTATGGCCATATTCTGACAGGTTATGATAAGTTATGCCAGCTGTTATGACATATTACATACCGGTAGTTATGGCTGTGTTATGACACTTGGTGTCAAGTAAAGTGCTACTGTAAATACTTTCCATAAACCCTGCCTATTCCCATCCCCCATATACCAATTTATGCCACCCATAAGTGATTAACCTACATGCCAAGTATAGACCATATGTTGGGTTTCCTACAGGTTATAGAAAAGAGCAGAAGCTCTGAATCCCAGTCCTCCCTATCTACAGGTTATGAAACATTTGCTCTTTTAGTATACTCCAGTAGATTTCCTAAAGGAGAAAGCCTCCACTTCTATGTTAAAGATAATGAAACAAAAACCAAAACCTTATAGTAAATACTACAGTTGTATCCGCAAAAACACTACAGTAAATACTACACTATACTACAATCCTCAAAACACTACATGAATAAATTACTTTAGTAAAATAAAACTGTAGTATATATTAGAGTAGTAATACTATAGTTAACAGTAAATACTACTAAGTCTGCAAAAACACTAGTATTTTTACCATAGTATACTATAGTATCTTTTCATGTGGGCAGCCACAACACACACTCTCTCTTCAAAAAACACATCTCATCTATTGATGTTGCTGTTTCTAACCAGTCATTGTCTTACATCAGCTCTGCAGCTGAAAACAAGCTGCATGCATTATTTCATTTTTTTGCATTGGTATTTGAAGTGAGGTGTTTCATAGTTTGAGGCTTATGGAGTGCTTTACATGACTGTAGAGCCAAAAGTACAGTAAATAGAAAAGTGACGTTTTCCAATCTATTGGAGAACAGCTGTAAAGATTCAGCTACATACTGAAGCAGAAACATACTGTACAGGACTTAAAATCCAACTGCCCTAGAGTAACTGCTTTGTAATTGCCTTTCTCTCAGAGAAATGCCCATCCTTGTCCACCATGGCCTTCCAGCTTGCTTTTCTCCACAATTTTTATTTAAAAACATCTCTTACATTTCTTATATTTTTCCATATCAGGAGATCAGCTGATGGGAAGAGGTACTGTAGAGGTATAGGACAGGATGTTGTGTGTTTCTTTGCTGAGTTCTTGGATGAGTTATGATCTGACCACAGTTCTAATCAGCAGTCCTTTTCCAGGGACTCTGCATCTGAGTTGCTTTATGGCAACAGTGACCTTTTTCTGAGCAATAAAACTTGTCTGCCAATGCCAAACTCTGGAATGTCTCAGGGTCATCACTTTGTCCTTTATCTCCCCACTAAAAACATGAGCACTCCCTAAACTCTCTCTCTCCAACCAGATGGATTGTTTTATCTGTAAACGTACGGTAGCTCCTGCGCTGTGTACAACCAGACATAAATTCTCTGCTGATAAGAAGACGCTTTTACAGACCTATCGATAGGTCAGGGCTGTTTCTGTGGCCCGCTGCGCAGCATGTAAAATAGGACACCAGAACGCTGTGCTCTGGAGCATCAGAAATAACCATTAAAAACACACAATACCTATCAAAGAGCTGAGACGAGACATATTTTTGGCAGCAGTTGCTACGTCGCATACATTCCATATATCCAATTATGATTCTATGTTAATCCCCAATGCTAATTATATTTCAATGGGGGATTTCAATATAATACAGTATGTTGAGGAGAGGATCCTCAGCAGTGCTTCCTATACAAAGCCAGTGTTTCACTGCATGGGTCTCCCACTGAGTTTCTGTTCAGAAGATGAATGAGGAGCTCTATGAACCAGCTGATTATCTCCACACATGCAGCCTTGTGCAACAACCTTGTCCACAGAGACATCGTGTAGTCAGCAAGGGTTATTATTGATGTTTTGATGTCATGGACATAGATACTGTATCAGGTTCATGATCACAATCATTGTCAGATTCCCTAACATCCCCTCTTTGCCTTAACAATTGAAAATGTCTATGCAGTCTGGAAAGCATACATTGCAATTGCTACAGTTTAGATTTATTCAGAAATGATTATGTTTGTTTGACAGAATCAAACTATCTTTTTTGGGTGATTCAGATGTGTTCCATTCCTAAGAGATACAGAGCATTAGATTGTGTGTGGCAGATCAGCGCCTATCCAAGTCCCCTCTAAATCTCTGCTCCCATTTGGGTGTAATTGTTCTCCTGGAGGTACATATGAGACTATTGATCTGACGGCCTACTGCCAGATGAAAAACAACAAATCAAATCAAATTGTATTCATCACATGCTTCGTAAACAACAGATGCAGACTTACAGTGAAATTCCCTTCCAACAATGCAGAGAGAAAGAAAATAGATGCAAAATAGAAAAGTAAAATGTCTAATAATAAAATTATAAATACAATGAGTAACAATAACTTGGCTATATACATGGGGTACCAGTACTGAGTTGATGTGCAGGGGTACGAGGTAATTGATATAGATATATACATGGGGTACCAGTACTGAGTCGATGTGCAGGGGTACGAGGTAATTGATATAGATATATACATGGGGTACCAGTACTGAGTCGATGTGCAGGGGTAGGAGGTAATTTATTTAGATATATACACTGGGTACCAGTACTGAGTTTTTTAAATGTATTATTGTATTTATTTTTCACTGAATCTCTTGCACTGGACTCTATGTACACTCACTGGACTGTACCCACACACTCACACATATTACACTGACACTTCAACACTCTAACACACACACACAGATTACACACACACACACACACACACACACACACACACACACACACACACACACACACACACACACACACACACACACACACACACACACACAAGCGCATATTTACCCCACACACACGCACACGCACACGCACGTGCACACGTACGCACACGTACGCACACACACACACACTTTCACATAGACACACTTTCACCCTCTTTCACACGCTTCACATACTCTGCTGCTACTCTGTTTATTATCCAGCCTGATTACCTAGACATTTTTACCCCTTACCTCAATTACCTCAATTATTGACTTGGCACCGGTAGTTCTTCTATATAACTGTCAAGCCCTGACCTTAGTTATCTTTGTTTTCTTTATTATTTTGATTAGGTCAGGGTGTGACGAGGGTGGTATGGGTGTTTTTGGTCTTGTCTAGGGGTTTTTGTATATCTATGGGGTTTTGGCATTGTCTAGGTAAATGTAGGTCTATGGTGGCCTGAATTGGTTCCCAATCAGAGACAGCTGTTTATCGTTGTCTCTGATTGGGGATCCTATTTAGGTTGCCATTTCCATTTTGGTTTTGTGGGTTCTTGTCTATGTGAAGTTGCTTGTCTGCACTCGTTGTATATAGCGGCCATGTTAGTTTGTTTTGTGTTTATTCTTCATTAAAAGAAGAATGTATTCTAATCACGCCTTTGTCTCCTCCTTACGACGAACGTGACAATAACCTTGTTGTTATTTTATTGTGTTACTATTTCCCTTATTTATTTTGCTGTTTTGCTTTTTAACTCTGCATTGGTGATAAAGGGCTTGTAAGTAAGTATTTCGCTGTAAAGTCAACACCTGTTGTATTCGGCGCATTTACAGTTTTTTTTTTACAATCGCTAGGACCCATTTCTCAATACTTACAGTAGGTCACTTTTTCAAAACTCTTCACACAGTTCTTCTAACCAACTTTCAGCTTGGCACAACAGTTAATTTCACATCCAAAATGCACTAAAACTACCAAAACACATACATGTCTCAAATCAACTCATTCTTCCATAACACTAGCAAAGGTTGTCACTCAGCAAGCACACTTTGTCACTCATAAAACAATGACCTTAAAAACACCAACAACAGGTAGTATTACACAATGTTTTCTTTTGTAAAATGTCTTTACAAAATAAGAATGACACCTCTCTACTGTTTAGAATTCACTGCAGTATATGTTACAGGAATGAATCAGACATGATGCAATATGCTTCAATGTGTTTTATGTAATTTTTTGGCATTGAGTGATTCCAAAATACAAGAATTTGTGTATACACCATCTACCGATACTGATACAGTAGCAATGCTAGTCAACCCTGTCTTCTAAATTTGGCCACAGGTTCTCATCCACATCACATCTTATGTCATCTCTGGCAATACACCTAGAAAAAGAATATTTTGGCATGCCTGGCCAATCCTTGGCAATCTTTGGCAGATATGTCCAGGCATCCAGCATTCATTGCGTCCAGGAGGGACATTTGATCATAAACCTTCCACCTCCATGAGGAACATAATTCCTCTATGGCGATGAGGAATGGAGAGTAAGGTGGGAGGAAAAGTTTCACCAACATATGATGGGCTGCAAACCACTCTATGACTGCACAGGAGTGGTGAAATGCCACATTGTTCCATACAATTACAAACGTTGGCCCGATTTCACCTCACTGCAACCCTTTCCTCACCTGGCACAACCCTTCCATAGAGGTCATCCAGGAATGAAATGAGACGCTCTGTGTTGTATGGCCCAATTAGCGGTTTGTGTAACAGCAATCCATCAGAGGATAGTGCTGCACACATTGTGATGTTGGCACCCCTCTGGCCCGGGACATCCACTGTGGCTCTTTTCCCAATCACATTCCTTCCTCACCACCGTGTTTTGGCCACATTGAAACAGCCTCATCCACAAAGATGAATATGTGCGATGTTTGCCTGGCTTCAATCTCCATGACTCTAAAATAAATCCACAAGGCAACATAAGAGTTAGGCTATTACGGTAGTTTACATTATACCTAAAAACATGCCATTGTGTTCCTCTGCCCTGTTTGGTTTTGTTCAAAACCAGTTCTGTATTTTATAGTCATCTTACCTGGACATATTGGTTCCTGAGTTGCTTGACTCGTTCAGAGTTCCTCTCAAAGGTAACAGTAGACAACTGCTTCATCCTGACTTGATGTTGTTTCAGAACTCTAGAAATAGTTGTTATGTTTACATTGTGAATATTTCCAAATGCAATGTTGTCTGCAAACACTGTCCCGAATCTCTGTGAATTTTATGCCATTGTTTCTGATGACCATATCAACGATTGTAGTTTCTTGCACAGCAGTGAAAATCCTGCCTCTCCCGCCTGTGGGAGGTAACCGTTGGTTCCGAAGCAGAAATACAAAAACAATTACACACAAGTGGGTTTGGAGGCTTTGCTCAATTGACTTCTGTAATGTGCAGTTCAGTCAGATGCCCTTGCAGAATGCACATTTTACCTGTTGTTTTGCTGGAAATTTCTCACAATAGATGCCACAGTTTGGCTGCATTTTCAGACCAGCCTCTCTCATTGATAGACCATGATTTATTGCATGATCAATTAAGGTAGTGTAAGGGGTGAGTACTGGCGGCAGAGAAGATGCAGGAGAGAAAAAAACGGCGCAGTTTAATAAAAAAAAAAAAACAGATCAATAAATGGGTACAAAACCCGACGCACACCAGACATAATGTGCACAAGCACTTACAATAAACAATACCGGACAAGGACATGGGGGGGAACAGAGGGTTAAATACACAACATGTAATTGATGGAATTTTAACCAGGTGTGTGGCAAGACAAGACAAAACAAATGGAAAATTAAAGGTGGATTGGCGATGGCTAGAAGACCGATGACGTCGACTGCCGAACGTCGCCCGAACAATGAGAGGGACTGACTTCGGAGGAAGGTGTGACAAGTAGCCCTAATCTCATCTGAGACAGCTTGATCTTCCTCTCAGTCTTCTTCCACCACGCATACGTACTCCTCTACCTCTCCCTCTCCCAGCTACTCTTCTTCCTCTGTCAGCCACTTCTCTATCTCTGGCTGGGTCCATGTTTACATGGACATGTTTTGTATAGATGGTAATGAAATTGAAAGAATAACACCTGGGTAGGTGTTCATTTACAATGGTATCAGCTGTGGTTGGTCTAATTGTGTTGATATTAGATTTGGAATACATTTCAATACGGTATTACTGTAGAAATGTAGCATATTGCTGTCTTATTCAATTTTGTGTTAGGTTTGGAACTTAAGGTTAACAGTTTTGAAAAGAGTATGTAAACATGTGCAAATTGACCTGTAAGTACATAGAGTTTTGGTGAGGGTTGTGTCTGAGTGAGAAAATAATTAATGAAATTTGAAAGATGTAGTCATTGAATGCATTTTGTGCCAAAGCAATGAAAAAATGATCCACAGTTTAGCCCACATAGAATGCTGTTGTGCTCACTGTGTGAAGAGTTTTGAAAAAGTGATCTAACTATTGAGAAATGGATCCTAGCGATTGTAAAAACTATAACAAATAACATTTGATTTGAGTCTATGCGCAGGAGTATGAGGTAACTGAGGTAGATACAGTGCCTTCAGAAAGTATTCCTACCCCTTGACTTCAGTGGCAGTCGGTGTCGTTTAAGATGAGGAGGACAGTTTGTTTTGTCTTATTTCTAGCAGATTGGATGGCTGTCATTCATATTCTATTCACCGAGCTCAATTTAACATCGATAGATTTAGGCTACCACAGGATACTCAAATGTTGCCCTAGACCCATTTGATCTAGTGTGTAATCATTAGTCCAACAGTTGGACAAATTCAGATATGTTTATCCCCGCTTTGTTTGCTTCCGTTTAAGAAACGTTTCTCAACAGAATCAGCGGACTGAATACACCTCTGATCACACGCAAACACAGTTCACTTTCATAGCAGCCACATACAAACCGCATGATCACTTTGCTCGTTGTATAGCTAATTCCTTCTCACATCTATGCGCTCTCCTCCTCTAACCTTTTCCCTTTGCTTGTGGACTTCAGTGCACAACACATCAGCTTCTACACCTGCTTTGCTTGCTGTTTGGGGTTGTAGGCTGGGTTTCTGTACAGCACTTTGTGACATCAGCTGATGTAAGAAGGGCTTTATAAATACGTTTGATTAATTGATCAGCTCTCGGTGACCAGGGAAAAAAACTTTTGAAGCCAAACCTTCATATCATAACCTCTAACCACGACACACAGCCTACATCGTTGTCACCATTTTAGCTAACGTCATAGTCAACATAGCTACTAGAGCTAATGGGTTAGTAAACCCGCTGCAATCATGCAGTACAGTGTAGAGTTAGTAAGCAGTTTAGCAGTTACAACTGTGGGCCCCGATGGCAATAAATTATTAAAGCCAAAAGCTTACATTGACTTGGAAGAGTTCCAGTGTTGTATAGCCATAGCCAGCTAGCTAACATAGCATCCCTCTCTGTTTAAGGTAGTTGTTTGAGTAGGCTAAACTAGCTAGCTTCATTTGCTAGCTAAGTAGGTGAAAGTAAAAATAAACTACGAAATATAGCTCTCTCTCTCTCTCAATCTCCCTCTCTCCCTCATTTTTGAAGAAATTAATTTGTTCAAAACTGTTCAACTATTGTCTTTCTCTCTCTTTGAGTCAACTACTCACCACATTTCTTTGCACTGCAGTCCTAGCTAGCTGTAGCTTATGCTTTGAGTACTAGATTCATTCTCTGATCCTTTGATTGGGTGGATAACATGTCAGTTCATGCTGCAAGAGTTGTGATAGGTTGGAGGATGTCCTCCGGAAGTTGTCATAACTTTTTTAATGTTTCACAAATGTTATTTCTATGGAACTGAGGAGGATAGTCCCCCCCTCCTCTAAGGAGCCTCCACTGCTCGACTTATTCCACATTTTGTTGTCTTACAGCATGAACTCATAGTGAAAGCATGTTTTTAGACATATTTCATGAAAATGAATTACAGAGCGATGTAATTCACAAACAGTACCGGTCAAAAGTTTGGACACACCTACAGTACTGAGTCGATGTCGTTGGCAAACTTGATGGTGTTGGAGTCGTGCGTGGCCCCGCAGTCATGGCTGAACAGGGACTACAGGAAAGGACTAAGCATGCACCCATGTTGAGAGTTAGCGTGGCAGATGTGTTGTTGCCTTCCCTCACCAGCTGGGGGCGGTTCATCAGGAAGTCCAGTATCCAGTTGCAGAAGGAAGTGTTCAGTTCCAGGGTCCTTAGCTTAATGATGAGCTTGGGGGGCATTATTGTGTTGAACATTGAGCTGTAGTCAATGAACAGCATTCACAAATACACTACATGACCAAAGGTATGTGGACAGCTGCTCGCCGAACATCTCATTCCAAAATCATGGGTTTGCTGCTATAATCAAGTTCAAATCAAAATCAAATCAAGTTTATTTTATATAGCCCTTCGTACATCAGCTAATATCTCGAAGTGCTGTACAGAAACCCAGCCTAAAACCCCAAACAGCAAGCAATGCAGGTGTAGAAGCACGGTGGCTAAGAAAAACTCCCTAGAAAGGCCAAAACCTAGGAAGAAACCTAGAGAGGAACCAGGCTATGAGGGGTGGCCAGTCCTCCTCTGGCTGTGCCGGGTGGAGATTATAACAGAACATGGCCAAGATGTTCAAAATGTTCATAAGTGACAATCATGGTCAAATAATAATCAGGAATAAATGTCAGTTGGCTTTTCATAGCCGATCATTAAGAGTTGAAAACAGCAGGTCTGGGACAGGTAGGGGTTCCATAACCGCAGGCAGAACAGTTGAAACTGGAATAGCAGCAAGGCCAGGTGGACTGGGGACAGCAAGGAGTCATCATGCCCGGTAGTCCTGACGTATGGTCCTAGGGCTCAGGTCCTCCGAGAGAGAGAAAGAAAGAGAGAAGGAGAGAATTAGAGAGAGCCAAGATTTTCAAAATGTTCATAAATGACAAGCATGGTCAAATAATAATCAGGAATAAATGTCAGTTGGCTTTTCATAGCCGATCATTAAGAGTTGAAAACAGCAGGTCTGGGACAGATAGGGGTTCCATAACCACAGGCAGAACAGTTGAAACTGGAATAGCAGCAAGACCAGGTGGACTGCGGACAGCAAGGAGTCATCATGCCCGGTAGTCCTGACGTATGGTCCTAGGGCTCAGGTTCTCCGAGAGAGAGAAAGAAAGAGAGAAGGAGAGAATTAGAGAGAGCATACTTAAATTCACACAGGACACTGGATAAGACAGGAGAAGTACTCCAGATATAACCAACTGACCCTAGCCCCCCGACACAAACTACTGCAGCATAAATACTGGAGGCTGAGACAGGAGGCTATAACAGCCTCCACTCCTCTGGGGAGGTTTTCCACTAGATGTTGGAACATTGCTTCGGGGACTTGCTTCCATTCAGCCACTGATATTGGGCGATTGGGCCTGTCTCGTAGTCCAATTCATCCCAAAGGTGTTTGATGGGGTTGAGGTCAGGACTCTGTGCAGGCCAGTGAAGTTCTTCCTCACCGATCTTGACAAACCATTTCTGTATGGACCTCGCTTTGTGCACAGGGGCAGTGTCATGCTGAAACAGGAACGGTCTGCCTCAAACTGTTGCCACAAAGTTGGAAGCACAGAATCGTCTAGAATGTCATTGTATGCTCTAGCGTTAAGAATTCCCTTCACTTGAACTAAGAGTCCTAGCCCAAACCACGAAAAACAAACCCAGACCATTTTTCCTCCTCCACCAAAGTTTACAGTTGGCACTATGCATTCGGGTAGGTAGCGTTCCCCTGGCATCCGCCAAACTCAGACTGCCATCACTCCAGAGAACGTGTTTCCACTGCTCCAGAGTCCAATGGCTGCGAGCTTTACACTACTCCAGCCAACACTTGGCATTGCACATTGTGATCTTAGGCTTGTGTGCGGCTGCTCGGCCATGGAAACCCATTTCCCGACGAACAGTTCTTGTGCTGACATTGCTTCCAGAGGCAGTTTGTCACTCAGTAGTGAGTGTTGCAACCGAGGACACAAGCTATAGCACTTGGTCCCGTTCTGTGAGCTTATGTGGCCTACCACTTTGTGTCTGAGCTGTTGTTGCTCCTAGACATTTCCACTTCACAATAACAGCACTTACAATTGATCGGGCAGCTCTAGCAGGGCATACATTTGACAAATTGATTTGTTCATGGCTGTGTGCTCGATTTTATACACCTGTCAGCAACTGGTGCGGCTGAAATAGCCGAATCCACTCATTTGAAGGGGTGTCCACATACTTTTATATATACAGTATATATATATATATATATAGTGCAGGTGTTCCTCTTGTCCCAGGTGGGAAAGGGTAGTGTGGAATGCAATAGAGATTGCCTCGTCTGTGGATCTGCTGGAGCGGTATGCAA
The DNA here is from genome assembly GCF_029448725.1 of Salvelinus fontinalis. NCBI lineage: Eukaryota > Metazoa > Chordata > Actinopteri > Salmoniformes > Salmonidae > Salvelinus > Salvelinus fontinalis. The sequence continues at coordinate 39,629,111 of NC_074677.1, forward strand.
ATTGGAGTGGGTCCAAGGTGTCTGTGATGATGGTGTTCATATGAGCCATGACCAGCCTTTCAAACCATTTCATGGCACCAGATGTGAGTGCTATGGGGCGATAGTCATTTAGACAGGTTACTTTTGTGTTTTTGGGCAGAGGGACTATGGTGGTCTGCTTCAAACATGTAGGTATTACAGAGTGCGTCAGGGAGAGGTTGAACATATAATTGAAGACACTTGTCAGCTGGTTAGCGCATGCTCTGAGTACATGTCTTGGTAATCCAAGACTGCCCTGCAGCCTTGTGAATGCTAACCTGTTTAAAGGTCTTACTCACATCAGCTACTGAGAGCGAAATCACACAGTCGTCCGGAACAGCTGGTGTTTTCATGCATGGTTCAGTTTTGCTTGCCTCGTAGCGAGCATAGAAGCATTTTAGCTTATCTGGTAGGCTCGCATCACTGGGCAGCTTGTGGCTGCGTTTCCCTTTGTAATCCGTGATAGTTTGCAAGCCCTGGCACATCTGACGAGTGTCAAAACCGGTGTAGTAGGATTTGATCTTAGTCCTGTATTGACGCTTTGCCTGTTTGATGGTTCATCAGAAGGGCATAGCAGAATTTCTTATAAGTGTCTAGATTGGTGTCCCACTCCTTGAAAGCAGCAGCTCTAGCCTTTAGCTCTGTGCGAATGTTGCCTGTAGTCCATGGCTTCTGGTGAGCAGTATGTCCTGCGCCTCCGACTCGCTGAAGTAGAAATCTTCACCTAGATCCAGGTCAGTGATAGTTGTTCTGATGTCCAGAAGCTCTTTTCGGGTCATTGGGAATAATACCGGAAACATGTACATCAAAGTTGGTCGGGAGCCCGTAAAACGTCTGCTATCCAATGCAGCGCCATTCGGAACAGATCTCTCAGGTGTGCTAGTGAGGTTATGTGACTGGCCCCTATCAAGTGGATGAGTGACCTTGCAGTATGCTCTGCTCCCAGGCAGAACTCACACACAGATAACGTCTGCCTCCCCTATAAGATGTAGTCTGGCGCTCTCTGGCTCTGTGCTGTCTGGCTCTGTCTGTCTGGGGGCTGCAGTAACCACACCAGGGTAGTGAGTCCTCATCGTTTAACCCACAGGCTCCCTTTAAAACCGATAGAACAGGCCCAGCTTTAGAACTTTAACCCTCCCTCAGGCTAACACCACTCTTTCCTCCCCTCAGGGTGGGAGCCATGCCTGTCATACGGAGGTTACTATACACCTGTGTATTCTGTCTCAGTGCTATACTCACACACAAATGACATTGAGTCAGTTCAAATCATGCAACATGCCTTATATTGACATCCTTCGCCAATGTCATTAGACTTGCTAGGTACTGTAGGAAAGGTCAGGACATTGTACAACACTTCCAAAATTATGTAAATTGCATAAAGAATTCTCTTGTGCCTTAAACCAACAAACAAAGATGGTATTTAAACTAGCCTCTCTGGTAGTGGAAAAAGATTTACACATTAAACAAAATAGTATTGAAGGGAGGGTGAAGAACAAGCCTGACATTTAACAATACATGCCACTGCAGATTCCTCCCGGCTCTCGCCTGTCAGTCTGTTTCACACCATGTTGTGCTCTTTGTGTTTAATTTTACTCTATTTCACACAATTTTCACCTCCTTTTACCCCATAGTGTATTTTATTCTCTACATTTTGTATGATACTTCTGGGATAGGAGTGTAATGTTAAGCTCTCGTCTTTTCCCCATAGGGTCCTGTAGCCTGAGGCTATTAGCTAATATGAGCGATGGCGGTGCATATGGAAATGTTACACATGCAAATGGGATTTACTTTTGGAAAAATAAGTGCTAATTCTAACATAATCATCAGTACTTCAAATTGAATATTGGATGAAAAAGATTTTTAACATTTCTATGTGGAATTTTCAACTCAACTTTCAAAGTACACTGTACATAGTTAAGTTGATTATGTTGAAATTAGATTGATGTAACAACCTGTCAGGCAGGTTAAGTCAATGTATTTAAGTTGAAGTTTTACCGTAATTGAATTTCAACGTTTACAATGCTGGTTGCAATCAGATGAAAACAGATGCTGACTTTTTTCAAATCCAATGTATTTTCCATGTTGATTGCACGTTACAATACATTGACAAATTAAGTTGGAACAACTTTGATTCAACCAGTTTTTCCCCATTGGGATCTGATGGACAGCTCTTAATCATTCACAGGAAGCCATGAGGAAACATTGTATATTAAATCAGTAAAGTTAAAAAGATATACACATAAAACATCCCCTCCTGCAGTGCGGAGGAAGCGATCCTCCTAAGGATCAGCCCCTTTTTTTCCATTTTTCGCCTAAAATGTGAAAGGAATGTAGGAGAATGTAACACATTAGATCTCGTAAAAGATAATACAAAGATTTTTTTTTTTTGTACCTTCATCCATAATGTATTATTCCAGCCCACGTGCAAATTAGATTTTGGCCACTAGATGGCAGCTATGTATGTGCAAAGTTTTAGACTGATCCAATGAACCATTGCATGTCTGTTCAAAATGTTGTATCAAGACTGCCCAAATGTGCCTAATTTGTTTATTAATAACTTGTCATGTTCAAAATTGTGCACTCTCCTCATGAATAACTGGTTATTATTTAAAATTGCTTTCCTCACCATCTTAACCTGTCTAGCCCCGGAGTTCCGCTAGCGGAACTCCTCCCACATTCCACTGAAAAGGCAGAGCGCAAAATTCAAAAAATATATATTTTTTTAAATATTTAACTTTCACACATTAATAACAAGTCCAATACAGCTAATGAAAGATACACATCGTGTGAATCCAGCCAACATGTCCGATTTTTTTAAATGTTTTACAGGGAAAACACAATATATATTTATGTTAGCTCACCAACAAATAGAAAAAAGCACAGACATTTTTCACAGCACAGGTAGCATGCACAAAATCAACCAAACTAACCTAGAACAAACCAAAGAAACCAAGAAACAACTTCATCAGATGACAGTCTTATAACATGTTATACAATAAATCTATGTTTTGTTCGAAAAATGTGCATATTTCAGGTATAAATCATAGTTTACATTGCGGCTACAATCAGAAATTGCACCGAAAGCAGCCAGAATAATTACAGACACCAACGTGACATACCGAAATACTCATCATAAAACATTTCTGAAAAATACATGATGTATAGCAAATTAAAGACAAAGATCTTGTGAATACAGACAATATTTCCGATTTTTTTAGTATTTTACAGCGAAAACATAATATAGCATTATATTAGCTTACTACAATAGCCTACCACACTACCGCATTCATTCATCAAGGCACGTTAGCGATAGCAATAGGCACGTTAGCGTTAGCGAATAAACCAGCAAAAGATATTACATTTCCCTAACCTTCATAAACCTTCCTCAGATGACAGTCCTATAACATCAGGTTATACATACACTTATGTTCTGTTCGAAAATGTGCATATTTAGATCTGAAATCCGTGGTTATACAACGTAGCATAACGTAGCATAACGTGCTAACGTAGCATCTTTTCCCCAGAATGTGCGGATATTTCTATTAGACTCTCACCTATTCTGACCAAATAGCTATTCATAAACATTCCAAAAAAATACATGTTGTATAGGAAACGATAGATCCATTAGTTCTTAATGCAATCGCAGTGTTAGAATTCTAAAAATATCTTCATTACGACATAAGACTTAGTTATGGTAAGGGAATAACCAAAACCTGAGCGCAAAGCTACTAGTACACAGTTCGACAGATATATGAAATAGCATCACAAAATGGTTCCTACTTTTGCTGATCTTCTATCAGAATGTTGTACCTTTGGTCCTTTGTCCAGAAGCGTCTTTGTTTGGATTCAGAACGTTCTTTTCCCCTCTTGAATTAACAAGCACACTGGCCATGCGGCGCTAAGCTCTCCAACGTCAACAAAGTCAAACAACGCAACACAACTAACGTCCCTAATAAATTTCAATAATCTAATGAAACTATATTGAAAAAACATACTTTAGGATGATATTGTAACATGTATCAAATAAAATCAAAGCCGGAGATCATATTCGTCCATAACGACTGGTTTCCAGTAGGCAATAACAGGTCCCAACACGCGCCTTGCAGAAAACAGAAAATGGGAGACACGTTGTTCCAAGAAGGCTTATTCAACGTCAGACAGAGATAATCAACTCATTTTTCCTCTCACTTCCTCTTGACATCCGGGTGAAGGTGTATGACGTGCAAGTATAGCCATACCTATCATGCCCATTTATAGGCAGTCACTTGAACAGAACATAGATTTCAGACTTTCCACTTCCTGGTCACAAAGTGTGCTGCCAAATGAGTTCTGTTTTACCCACAGACAAAATTCAAACGGTTTTAGAAAATAGAGAGTGTTTTCTATCCAATAGTAATAATAATATGCATATTGTACGAGCAAGAATTGAGCACGAGGCCGTTTAAATTGGAGACGTTTTTCCCCAAAAGTGAAAACAGCACCCCATGTCCTCATCAGGTTAAATAAGCATGCCCCATTCAATAAAAAAAAACAGGAACAGATATAGCCCTTGGTTCACTCCAGACCTGACCGCCCTTGACCAGCACAAAAACATCCTGTGGCGTACTGCATTAGCATCAAATAGCCCCCGCGATATGCAACTTTTCATGGAAGTTAGCAACCAATATACACAGGCAGTTAGGAAAGCAAAGGCTAGCTTTTTCCTGTAACACAAACTCCAATGTTCTGGGACACTGTAAAGTCCATTGAGAATAAGAGCACCTCCTCCCAGCTGCCCACTGCACTGAGGCTAGGAAACACTGTTACCACCGATAAATCTACGATAATCGAGAATTTCAATAAACATTTTTATACGGCTGGCCTTGCTTTCCACCTGGCTACCCCTACCCCGGTCAACAGCTCTGCACCCCCCAAAGCAACTTACCCAAGCCTCCCCCGTTTCTCCTTCACCCAAATCCAGATAGCTGATGTTCTGAAAGAGCTGCAAAATCTGGACCCCTACAAATCAGCTGGGCTAGACAATCTGGACCCTCTCTTTCTAAAATGATCCGCCGCAATTGTTGCAACCCCAATTACTAGACTGTTCAAACTCTCTTTCGTATCGTCTGAGATCCCCAAAGATTGGAAAGCTGCTGCGGTCATCCCCCTCTTCAAAGGGGGAGACACTCTAGACCCAAACTGTTACAGACCTATATCTATCCTTCCCTGCCTTTCTAAGGTCTTCAAAAGTCAAGATAACAAACAGATCACCGACCATTTCGAATCCCACCGTACCTTCTCCGCTATGCAATCTGGTTTCCGAGCTGGTCATGGGTGCACCTCAGCCACGCTCAAGGTCCTAAATAATATCATAGCCACCATCGATAAAAGACAATACTGTGCAGCCATATTCATCGACCTGGCCAAGGCTTTCGACTCTGTCAGTCACCGCATTCTTATCGGCAGACTCAACAGCCTTGGTTTCTCAAATGACTGCCTCGCCTGGTTCACCAACTACTTCTCAGATAGAGTGCAGTGTGTCAAATCAGAGGGCCTGTTGTCCGGACGTCTGGCAGTCTCTATGGGGGGGCCACAGGGTTCAATTCTCGGGCCGACTCTTTTCTCTGTACACATCAATGATGTCCCTCTTGCGGCTGGTGATTCTCTGATCCACCTCTACGCAGACGACACCATTCTGTATACATCTGGCCCTTCTTTGGACACTGTGTTTTAACTAACCTCCAGACGAGCTTCAATGCCATACAACTCTCCTTCCGTGGCCTCCAACTGCCCTTAAATGCAAGTAAAACTAAATGCATGCTCTTCAACCGATCGCTGCCCGCACTTGCCCACCCATCACTACTCTGGACGGTTCTGACTTAGAATATGTGGACAACTACAAATACCTAGGTGTCTGGTTAGACTATAAACTCTCCTTCAAGACTCATATTAAGCATCTCCAATCCAAAATTAAATCTAGAATCGGCGTCCTATTTCGCAACAAAGCATCCTTCATTCATGCTGCCAAACATGCCCTCGTAAAACTGACTAACCTACCGATCCTTGACTTCGACGATGTCATTTACAAAGTAGCCTCCAACACTCTACTCAGCAAATTGGATGCAGTCTATCACAGTGCCATCCGTTTCATCACCAAAGCCCCATATACTACGCACCACTGCGACCTGTATGCGCTCGTTGGCTGGCCCTCGCTTCATATTCGTCACCAAACCTACTGGCTCCAGGTCATCTATAAGTCCTTGCTAGGTAAAGCCCAGCCTTATCTCAGCTCACAAGTCACCATAGCGCACCCACTCGTAGCACGCACTCCAGCAGGTATATTTCACTGGTCACCCCCAAAGCCAATTCCTACTTTGGCCGCCTTTCCTCCAGTTCTCTGCTGCCAATGACTGGAACGAATTTCAAAAATCACTGAAGCTGGAGACTCATATCTCCCTCACTTACATCACACTTGCATCAGCTATCAGAGCAGCTTACAGATCATTGCACCTGTACATAGGCCACCTGTAAATAGCCCAGCCAACTACCTCATCCCCATATTGTTTTTATTTTATTTAAATGTTTTATATTTTTTGCTCCTTTGCACCCCAGTATCTCTACTTGCACATTCATCTTCTGCACATCTATCACTCCAGTGTTTATTTGTGAAATTGTAATTATTTCGCCACCTCGGCATATTCTTTGACTTACCTCCCTAATCTTACTTCATTTGCACACATTGTATATATTATTTTCTATTGTGTTATTGACTGTACGTTTGTTTATTACATTTGTAACTCTGTGTTGTTGTTTGTGTCGCACTGCTTTGCTTTATCTTGGCCAGGTCACAGTTGTAAATGAGAACTTGTTCTCAACTGGCTTACCCGGTTAACCTGTTTGGGGTGCAAGCCCGACCTCGGACCGAAAATGACAACAGCTGCAGAGCGCGAAATTCAAAATCTATTTTTTAAAAATATTTAACTTTTACACATTAACAAGTCCAATACAGCATTTGAAAGATAAACATCTTGTCAATCCAGCCAACATGTCCGATTTTTTAAATGTTTTACAGAGAAAACACCACATATATTTATGTTAGCTCACCACCAAATACAAAAGTGGACAGACACGTATGAATTATGATTATGAAGTATGAATTATGATTGAAGTAGCATGCACAACCAACCGAAATAAACTAAAACCAACCTAAAGAGCCCAGAAAAAACGACCTCAGATGACAGTCATATAACATGTTACACAATAAATCTATGTTTTGTTCATAAAAAGTGCATATTTTAGCTATAAATCTGTTTTACATTGATGCTACCCAAAAATGCTAATACATAGCTACAGTCTGAATCCAGCCGGGAGTAGCCAGAGAAAATACATACACCAACGTCGGCTACTAATTACACCTCATAAAACATTTCAGAAAAACATATGGTGGATAACTAATGAAAGACAGATATCTTGTGAATACAGACAACATTTCCGATTTTTGAAGTGTTTTACAGCGAAAACACAATATATCGTTATATTAGCTAACATCATAAGCTAGCATAAGGCAGCATTGATTCTAGTCAAGCGCTAGCCTAGCATAGTTAGCAGCGTTAGCATTCAACAGTTCGACATATATATGAAAAAGCATCCCAAATTGGGTCTTATCTTTCTTGGTACTCCATCAGAATGTTGTAACGGGGTCCAATGTCCAGTAGAGTCTTTAGTTGGGTTCCAGAACGAATTATTTCCCTCTTTGGTTAGCTAGCACGGTAGCATTGCTGCGCCAGAAAGCGTTTCTTCAAAAAATTCTTCCGTCGTTTCACATCTAAAGTCCAGAATAAATTGCAATAATATAATTAAAGTATATTGAAAAAACCTACTTTAGGATGATTTTGTGACATGTAGCAAATAATATCGTAGTCAGGCATCATATTCAACGTTACCTACCTTGTTCCAGAAGCCGAGATCAAATTATCCTTCGCGCCCGGATTTTTATTTTAACTGCGCAGCTCTCACAAGAAGTTCTGTTATTCAGTCCAGGGACGAGATATTCGACTCCCTTCAATTCTCACTTCCGCATTACAGTCTGACGTACGCCTCTGACGTGTTTATATGGTCCCAAGTCAAATGGCCTTTTATAGAGAAGGTCTTAAAGAGACACATCGCATTTTGGGAAACTCAATTCGGCTGGGAAAATGGCTGTAAAAATATTTCTGTTCGACTTAGAGAAACAATTCAAACCTTTTTAGAAACTACAGACTGTTATCTATCCAACAGTAGTAAATATATGCATATTGGAAAATAAAAAGTTTCTTAGGAGGCCGTTTGAAAATGTGCACACATTTTCCAGTTTTTTCAATATTCAGCGTGCAGCCCAAACAGGTTAAATAAAGGTGAAAAAAAACAGTAGCATGGTATTCGTTCACAGTAATAGCTACTGTAAATTGGACAGTGTAGTTAGATTAACAAGAATTTAAGCTTTCTGCCAATATCAGATATGTCTATGTCCTGGGAAATGTTCTTGTTACAACCTCATGCTAATCACATTAGCCTACGTTTGCTCAACCCACCAATCCTGAAGAAGATATATATATATATATATATATATATATATATATATATATATACAGTATATATATTTAACCAACTCTGTTGGAATGCTGTCTTTAATTTCCTTTTGCTGCTCTTTCGTTCATTGTGGTGCTTTATCTCCCTTTAATAAGTTGTCACTTCCCCCAGCCAATTGTCCTTTTAAAAAATACCATGAATTATGCAGCTTGCTCTTGCCTTTGATGGTGCCGCTATCAGTCCAAATCACTTTGGAAAACAGATTGGAGAGAAGTCTTGGGCTTTTGGGGTTCTTTGTTTATGAAACCTGCTAGAGGGTGTAGCTGATGTGTTTTCTATTAAAGTGTCTCTCAATGAGATCCCTGCACAGTGGCGGTGTGTGAGTATAATCACTGGGGAAGCCTATGTGTTGTGATACTTGCGTTGTTTGCTCTATAACCTGTTAATTCATATGCCTTGCGACCGTGATACACATATAGGCTAAAAGGCTGAAACCATAACCGGATAGCAACCTCTGTCCAGTGAAGTCCACAAAGCATATTGCATGTACAGTAACAGACAGTTACATGACCTACAGCATGGTCAAGCAAGTTAATGTTTCCGCCACTAAACAACGATTGATTTAGAACCACAGAGAGTTACCGCAAGTTACAAAGCTGCCTCTACTATTCCAGCACCATTCAACTTCAACCTTTCAACATCATCAAATCTCATCTGCTTAGTCTAATACAGTGACAACTAAAAGATACCAAAAATCATTTAGTCCAATCAATGTAAACTAAATATGATGTGGCTGTCCATGGTTCTGATTTCTGTGTGTGTGTGCGTGTGTGTGTGTGTGTGTGTGTGTGTGTGTGTGTGTGTGTGTGTGTGTGTGTGTGTGTGTGTGTGTGTGTGTGTGTGTGTGTGTGCATGTGTGTGCACGTTCATGCAAGTAGAAAACATATTGACTCACCCTACCTCTAGAGAAACGCCAATGCCATTCTCCTCTCTTCCATGTTGACAAAACAATCTATTACTCTGTCATAGTGCACGCTTAATTGTTTTTGCTGTCCTAGGCCAACTGACTAAAATGCTTGCTCGCTAACCTAACTTCCATTTATGGGCAGTGTTAGCTAGTTAACATTAGCCTTCTACATCTAGCTACATATTGAACTTCCATCCGCTGAGGCCAGGGGCACAACAATGTAATGGTTGGATCAGAATCGCTGTTATTATAATTTGCCAGTACAGAGAATTGTGTAAAAACACAAGTCCAGATCCCTATCCCCATCCATTTCTAATTTAGGAAAGGGACAATTTTAGCTAAATAGCCATTGAAGGACAACAACACAACGAGATGCAACAATTAAAGTTTTTCTGTCAACGACGTATGCTCTCAATGGGATTTGATAGGAGTGATGCCAAAATTCAAGCTGGCTTACCTTGACACTTTTTTTGGTGCGCCAGGACCATTCACAGTTGAGCTTGCTCAGTTTACCTCAACACTGATTGCCATTTTTTTATTATTTTTTTTATCAACGGAGGCCAAATGCTCGCCGGCTTCCCTTGCCTTCAATGCTACAGGCGGCAACAATGTTATACTCGTTTGGACGAGACAGCATCAGATAGATGGCCTACACGTAGAGACAGAGGGGGCTGTTTCACTCGGATGCTTTCTCCTGTGAGATACATTCAGTCTCTTGCAAATTGAAGGAAAACTATGAAACTATTGTGTACACTTTGGAGTTTTTCTAATCTGATGTTGACTCTAAAGAAAGTCCCATCTAGTTTCATCAGATGAAGTTTCATCAGAGGAAGTTTCAATGAATTCACCTCTGTAAGCACAGATGATTAGTGCTGACAGTAGAGGACAATAAGGCAATCATTGTCACATTCCTGACCTTATTTCCCTTGTTTTGTATTTATTTAGTATGGTCAGGGCGTGAGTTGGGGTGGGCAGTCTATGTTATTTGTTTCTATGTTTAGGTATGTTCGTTTGGCCTAATATGGTTCTCAATCAGAGACAGGTGTTTGTCATTGTCTCTGATTGGGAGCCATATTAAGGTAGGCTGTTTTCACTGGTTGTTTGTGGGTGATTGTTGCTGTGTCTGTGTTTGTTCGCCACACGGTACTGTTTCGTTCGTTTGTTCATGTTTTATATGTTCTGAAGTTAAGGTCAGTTCACGTCGTTTATTGTTTTGTAGTTTGTTCAAGTGTTTTTTCGTCTTCGTTTAATAACCGATAGTATATAGTCAGACGAGGAGGAAGACGAACGTTACAATCATGTCAGTCTGTTTAGTGTAACTTTAAATGGCACATAATGCTTACTTTTTGAGTGGGTGGACACATGTGGGATGTAGTGAGATTATTGGTTGGTATTGAAATGCCAAACATTACATGTCCTAGTTCTACACATATACAAAGTACAAGGTGCACAATGTACAGTACCGTTACCTATGCTCTGTCCACAGGTGGTTGGTGGCACCTTAAAACGTCTTATGGCTGAAGTCCCGTTAACGGGATCGATATGACAACAGCCAGTCGAAGTGCAGGGCGCCAAATTCAAAAAACAGAAATCTCATAATTAAAATTCCTCAGACATTCATGTGAATTATATCATTTTAAAGGTAATCTTGTTGTTAATCCCACCAAAGTGTCCGATTTCAAATAGGCTTTTCAGCGAAAGCACTACAAACGATTATGTTAGGTCACCACAAAACCACAATCACAGCCATTTTTTCCAGCTAAAGATAGCTTCACAAAAACCAGAATAGAGATCAAATTAATCACTAACCTTCGATTATTTCCTTTAGATGACACTCATAGGACTTCATGTTACACAATACATGCATGTTTTGTTTGATTAAATTCATATTTATATCAAAAAATCTGAGTTTACATTGAGGCGACTAGATTCACTAGTTGCAAAAACATCAAGTGACTTTGCATAGCCACATCGTTTCAACAGAAATACTCATCATAAATGTAGATGATAATACATATATACACATGGAATTATAGATATACCTCTCCTTAATGCAACCGCTGTGTCAGATTTCAAAAAAACTTTACGGAAATATAAACCATGCAATAATCTGAGACGGACCTCAGGTGATTAGCCAAATTAGCCGCCATGTTGGACTCAACAGAAACCAGAAAATACATGATAAATGTTTCCTTACCTTTGAGGAATTCATCAGAATGCAGTCCTAGGAATCCCAGGTCCACAATAAATGCTTGATTTGCTCGTTCATGTCCGTTATTTATGTCAAATTAGCTACTTTCGAATTGTTTACCAAAACCCTAACCAAAGTCTCAAAGCGCGACCACTATAACGTGGCGAAATGTCCAAACGTTCCGTTACAGTCAGTAGAAACATGGCAAACGATGTACTGAATCAATCTTTAGAATGTAGTTAACATACATCTTGAATAACGTTCCAACCGGAGAACTACATAGACTTCAATTGAGAGATGGAACGGAGCTGCCTCTCATGTGAACGCGCATGTTGAATGCATGGTCACCTCATGGGACCTCATACTAAATTCTGTCTCCTTCGACCCCACTTCACATTAGAGTCATCAGACTTAGTTCTGTTGACTGCTGACATCTAGTGGAACCTGTAGGAAGTGAAAACTCATTCATATGTCTCTGTATTTTGAAGAAGAGCTTGGTTGAAAATATGGCACCCCCAGAAAAAATACAAACAGGAAGTGGAACTTCTCAGATTTTTGCCTGCCATATGAGTTCTGTTAATCTCACAGACTTAATTCAAACAGTTTTAGAAACTTTAGAGTGTTTTCTATCCAATACTAGTAATAATATGCATATATTAGCAACTGAGACTGAGGAGCTGGCCTTTTACAATGGGCACCTTTCATCCAAGCTACTCAATACTGCCCCTTCAGCCATAAGAAGTTAATTGGGGAACATTGGCACGTGGTAACGGCTATCATTATTGGAAAAGTATTAACCAGCCATTCCATTCTCTCCGTTCCAGACATTATTATGAGCCGTCCTCCCCTCAGCAGCCTCCACTGCTCTGCTCTTACTTACACTATGCAAGGTTATGATTGCCTAAGATACTGTACAGTCTATGGTGGACCACACTAAGGTAAAGGAGAGCATAATATGGAGGATTGCAGGTGTATTGAAACAAATTGCACCTGGCAAGTCTCATTATAAAATGACTGGCTGTTGTGGGGAAATTGAGTGTGAACTGCTCTCCTGAATGTTGTGGTGTGTTATGGCATCTGAAGCACTGTAATTATACATCAAGGCTAATCAGAGTGCTGTAACTGATTGTATAACACTGTTTGTTTATCCTACAGTGATGTCAGATCCCAGCGGGGAGACATTACAGGAAGGTGGCTGTTGTGACTGGAGCGTGTCTGTGTGGTCTCAATTAGGATTACAAACACAAACAAACAGGTTCAGGTGTTGAATGTAATTTCCCCTGCATGTTTATTAGCTACATGATGATATGGGGTGAGGGTGGGTCAGAGCTGGTCTTTCATGAGTATACCTGCTGAGTTTAAAGGGTTTTGAAGAACTCCCCAGAGTCTCAGTGCAGTTTGGCAGGAGGGAACAGGATGGGAACCGAACAGAACAGTGGAGATCTGAGGGTTGGTAAATAAAAAGAGAGAGGCTTGCCCTGTCAACAGAGCTCTGTGTGTTGTGTGTGTGTGTGTAGTACTTGACCTTGCAATAACGTTCCTCTAGATGTCTTGACATTTCTATCGTGAAGCAGGAAAAAGGGCAGCAGATCATCTTTATTATTTCTCAGAAAGTGATCTCTGCTCCCTGCTGTGTGGCGAGAGACCAAACCACATATCATTTACTGGATGCAGCCAGCTTGCCTCGCCGCTTCCCTGCCCGACACTCGCCTGCTGCCTCGCTTTGTTGATTTGCTGATTTTTCTCTGTGTGTGTGTGTGTGTGTGTGCGTTTGTGTGTGTGTGTGTGTGTGTGTGTGTGTGTGTGTGTGTGTGTGTGTGTGTGTGTGTGTGTGTGTGTGTGTGTGTGTGTGTGTGTGTGTGTGTGTGTGTGTGTGTGTGTGTGTGTGTGTGTGTGTGTAAAACATTCAGGGGATAGTTTCCTGCCCCAGTCAGTCTGGGGTGGGCGCAAGGAAATGTCCTTCTAGTAACCTCTACATTATCCCCCCAGAGGCCTTCATACATATTGATTGTAACATAACCAATGCAGGTTTAGACCCCAGGGGCTCTAGTGGTCAGACTTGGATGAATGCCGCCTAATCTTTCGCAGCTGTCATTAGTCTGTCTGTCTGTCTGTCTGTCTGTCTGTCTGTCTGTCTGTCTGTCTGTCTGTCTGTAAAATATGTTTTGTACAATGTTAAAGCTGTATGCTCTCTAAACACAGAGGAGTTGAAAATGTCTCTGATTCTACAGAGGTAAAGACCCATTGTATCACCGACATTGTATTCAATCATTGTGTCTTACCATTCAGATTACTTCCAGCAAATTTGCTGCAAAAGAGCCACACAAAATGCCAATGGTGGGATTGCCTCTGTGCTTTACAACAAGGATAGATTGGCCCTGAAATTGTATTTGTTTGGAAAATTGAAGGACTGTTCAGGGAACATCTATAAGCCCCGCTGATGATCAGCATGCAATTTTGAAGACAGATTTCAGTCTAGGCCAGAGTGAAACAGATAGTTTTGCAAAGTTTAACTAATGCAGTTTTCTTGCTCTTGAATCTCTGTTGGAGACACTCATCTACCTGTCTCCATTTGACCTTTCAATCACAATGCCAGCTGTAGCTATATTGTGTGGCAGGCATTGCTCATATCAATGACTGGCATGCATTCAAAAGCTAGATTAAGTGGTGTTATTCTACAATTTATACCATGATTTTATACCCAACGTTAATACCTGACTGCAACAAACTGTTCACCTAAGCTTTCTATGTGCTCTATTACCCTTTACATTATTGTCTGCAGAGACATTTGATTAACCTGATTGGATGAATCGTGTGTTTGTTTAATGTCGCCCACACAAGTAGCAAACCCTCTGTGTGATAAGGTCAGTCGGCAACAGCCCACTGCTGATGGTTTCCTCAGCAGTGGGCTGAGGAATTCTGTATCTGTATCTGTATCTGCCTCTGCATATAATGTCTAATTTGTTATAGTTGCCATTAATAACTACAGTATGTAGGGGCAGACTGGGACCAGAAACCAGCTCTGGCATTTCTAACACACTGGCCCATTTCTGGCCCATAAGATCCCCACAACGGCCCATTATATTCCTTGAGGCCCCCATTATTAGCCAAATCATTTTCATTTTGAGCAAAAAAACAACAACAAGTTAGACAGGCCCACTATGCTAAAAATTGACTAGACCATCTGGCATTTGCCCGAAATGCCAGATGTCCAGTCTGCCCCTGACAGTATGTCAGCAATATCAGCAGAATGAACAGCATTCCACTAAAACCTTACTTCTCTTGTTTCAAAACCTTCCATGCTGAACCACTTGAATCTTCACTTTATTTTTCATTTACTTGTTCTCCCTCTGACTCTCTCCCTCTTGCTCCACTTCTCCTTCTCTAGATCTTCCCGAGCTAGCCAGGCTTGAAATCCAATTTTGTTACAGTTCTATAGTGAAAAATCCTAATAAGCTAACATGATTATTTTCATTACACCGAAGCCAATAGAAAATAACACTGTATTGTTGTATGTCTGTGATGCTAACAGATGTAGTTAGTGCAGTGGTAGGAGTCTGGGTGACCGTCTAAATGGATCTTCACAGCCAAAGCTTGTTTAGGGTACAGAACACTATCTTTCTGAGAGTCTGTTCATTATCCAGACTCTGTTTTTACCATCTGCAGGTGCTTCAAATGAATTGGTTTGTTGATTTTCTCTAGCTTGCAGTACATGTAATATACAGCCCTTAGTAAGTTTATATTAAGTACCTCTCACACCATCAGGCAGCTCTCTGCTTTTTGCAGTTAGTAGAAGTCCAACACAAAGATACAGTGTCTACCATTTTCACAGATAGTGCACAACAACATCAATAGTGCACATTCCACCAACAAAACCAGCGGATGTTTTTGCACTGGGCGACTGGGGTTCTACATGCATTCTATATATGTAAGCTCTTACTTATGCCGGGCGTACACTACACGACTTTAAAACTCCTAACATTGACGAGCGTCTTATATTTAAAAATGCTTTGTCTTGCCAACGTATTGGTGCGCACACTCAAGAATGTGGCACAGGCGAGGGTCACACACTACAAGACTCTTCACTTGGTCGCGAGGATTCTTGAAACGACTCTATCTCGCGAAAAACAAAAATGGAACGTGACTTGGTTTATCACAAGACGAGACAGACAGTGACAAACAAAGATTCAGCTTGACAGTGAACAACAGCTGGTTGCACTTGTATCAGACTGATTTGTCTGCCAGCTCTTCTCTTGGAAGCCATTTTGTTTCCCTTTTTTTGGGCTACGCTAGCTAGGTTACTTCACATGCTCTGATTGGCTATTGCTGATCACTGTTCCCGAACATTGTCGTCACACATCTCACACTACAAGAGCATTGCAGATTTTGTGCCGATAAAATTAAACGTTTGAAAATACCGGGACGTCCGGGACGGCTCAAAGACGGGATCGGGAGCCCTCAGATTGCGTCTCTGACCCGCTCATACTATACAGGTGTCGGTGATGGCCACACGCTCCCGAGTAGACAAATCTTAAAAGCGTAACCTCTAAAAATAGAGTAGTGTACGCCCATCTTTGTTCTACCACGCTACATGGTATTGGGTAGACGTAGAAATAGAGCGGTCTAGAGCAGAGCTCCTGCAGTGCTATCTCGGCATGGAGAGACGGAGGATAAAGCACTTAAATCCTATTATTTGGATTATTACATTTACTGAAGACAGCTGTTTGTAAATGTACGTAAGCTGCACTTCTACAGACACAGCAATTCCAACATAATTCAATATGCTGGTCTCACTCTGACTTATGAAATGCAGTGCTATCATCAGAATATATTTATATAGTGGCTATGTGGTAGTTTCATTTATTTTCTCATTGCTTTCACTTTGAGAGATTGATATCTGCCCTCTCTGGGTTCATGTGACAGTTTGTTATGACAGGCGAAAATATTTGATATCCAAGCATTGAGAGAAGAGTTCTATTCTGATGATGATCAGAGAAATCTGAAACTTGCCTTTGAACAATACTTAATTGGCAGGTAACTACATTTCTGTCAGCGCCACAACCTCTACTAAACACGACAATGACAGTGGAAATACAGTTGGATACACAGGAATCATTCCAGACTCATAACAGGATTATGCCTGACACGTAAATATTGGAATAGTATGAATTTTCAGCGGGCAGGGCAAACATTTATTTGAGCTATAGTGAGTAGCAGCAGCAGGCAATCTATTGGCCGTGGACAGGAGGCAGCGGGAGGGAAGGATGGGCTCTTGATCTCTCATAAATCTGCCAGCCACTCTCTCTTCCCACAGGCCTCCATATTTCTTCATTAAACTGGACTGGACTCTGTCAGGACCCAATTTGTGCCCAAGACGTAAGCTCTGGATGCTAACTGTAGCATTGTCACCAGCAAAGGGAGTCATGCTATACTGTACACAGACACACACACACACACACACACACACACACACACACACACACACACACACACACACACACACACACACACACACACACACACACACACACACACACACACACACACACACACACACACACACACACACACACACACACACACACACACACACACACACACACACACACACCAAGCACACACACACCAAGCACACACACACACACACCAAGCACACATACACTATACACATACACGCAAACATGCACACAATTGTGGTCAGTTGCTATTTCGTTTTCATTAACGGCAACTTCTTCTCTGGCAGTAAATGAACCCCTCCATAGCACTATGGTATTAAGCTCTGGCCACCCCCTAATTGGCCCAATTCCCATTAAACACTATGTACATTAACTGGAAATACATGGAATGCCTTGTGATAGGCCAGACACCTGCCACAGAGTTCTCCCTATGGTATTCTACTTCCCGGTGGAGCTCAGCTGTTTTATCTAGACCTGTGCATCCATCAGTGTCAGCTCTAATATTGGGTTTCCCCCGGCTCCCAATAGGCACCTAATGTTTTTGTTTACGCCGTTTATGTTTTCAGACTTGTGTACTCACAGGCCCTCGCCTGGCGTTGCTCTCTGACATCCTCCTGCCAAACTGCATGAAAGCAATTTCAGTGTTACATGCACCCAGCCTATTAAAATGCCTCAGCATGATGACATGCGTCTGCAGCTTTGCTCTCTCACTCCCCCCGGTGGACTGGGATCTGACTTCAGACCAGCAGACAAGGAAAAGTGTCTCAAAATCCAGTTTTCCACCAAATTCTGCTCTGTCCCCAAGTCTAATCCCCCACACTATACGTCACACTCAAACAGACCTCCCGGTGTTCTGTGGTAAAATATTAATCCATGATGCACCATAGAAACAGAAAGTGGTGAATTCCTCTTCAGTATTTCAGAGGGATGAGGATTGTACACAAGGGGAGGTATTGTCTGAGGACTGGCCATGTTGACTGCTAACTGAGAGGCCTCATGCTGTCTGTCTGTTCCTCTCTGTCTGCCAACTCTGCCAGATCCCCTATGAAGACTCGCTGCCAAACACACACCTCCATGTCCTGCAGGTAGCAGACTGGAATGGGTGGGGAGGGCTGGAGGGATGGACCATTTTCTCAGTGTGGAAAGTTAATCATTTTTACGCTGCTGCTACTCTCTGTTTATTATCCATGCATGGTCACTTTACCTCTACTTACATGTACATTTACCTCAATTACCTCGATTAACCGGTGCCCCTGCACATTGACTCTGTACCAGAACCCCCTGTATGTAGCCTCGCTACTGTTATTTTATTGTTGCTCCTTAATTATTTGTTATATTTCTCTTTTTTTTCTTCTTAAAACTGCATTGTTGGTTAAGGGCTTGTAAGTAAGCATTTCACTGGAAGGTCTACTGACAAATAACATTTGATTTGATCTGATTTGAAAAGCTGGGCATGGCTGGCCTGGTATTGCTGTATATGCGTGAACAGCCCAACCAGACAGGTCTGGTCACAGTGAGTTTAATGAGCTTTATGAGGCAGTATGTCCTCTCCTCTCACTGGGCAACGTTGCTTCCATGTCATTTCAACCCCCAAAATTGATGTGATGACATTGAGTCAACGTGGAGAACTACTTGATTTTGCAGAAAAGTCATCAACGTAAGGGCATTGTATTTTTTTCACCCAACTTTTAACCTAAATGACGTGGTGAAATGTTTTGTTGATTTCACGTTGAATTCACGCTAGATGACATCTCAACCAAATGTAAATCAAAACTAGATGTTGAACTGACGTCTGTGCCCAGTGGGCTGTCTGTCTGTCTACTGTAGGAGAACTCTACTGGGAAGCTGGCGCTACACTGTGCTACATCTGATCCAGCTGGGAGATGAAGAGATAAGCAAACCAGGAGAGAGGGGGTGCTGTGAGTGAGGGGGAGATAGGGCGATAGAGGGAGGTAGTTGGATGGTGTGATTCAGGCCCTGGTGTCAGAGTGCTGATGAGAGATGTGCGGGAAGTGCGACACATGAAGCATATCTGATCTGCTCCAGTAGCCCATCTGGGGGCCTCCGGCAAAGAGCTGCCCTCCAGACAAGGCCATTTATCCCCCAGCCAGAGCAGCCCAGCCTGGCTCTGTTGCTGACATGCACACACACACATACACACACACGCATACACGCATACACACACACACACACGCATACACACACACACACACACACGCATACACACACACACACACACACACACACACACACACACACACACACACACACACACACACACACACACACACACACACACACACACACACACACACACACACACACACACACACACACGGCGAAAGATTGGGCTTGTTCTGTCGTTTTTTCCCATTTACCTAGATTATTACAGAGTGTGGCTGACATGTTCAATGGGACGAAATAAACAAATCCTGTTAATTTTCAGTTTATTTCCGTCCTTAGCGTGATTGTCACCTCCTTCGTGTCACTTTTTTCTAAGAATAATGTTTATGGCAAATGTACAGTTAATGTTGTGGGAATAGCAACAATCCCGAGCTGTCTCTCTCATTCTCTATCTCTCCACCTCTTATCCTACTTTCTCCCCTCTCCTTATCTGGTTCATTGGCCACACTTATGACAGGCATAAAGAGTATAGGGAGAGTGCTTGTAGCGTTCATATTGCCCTCATTTTGGTGGATGAGAGAGCATAAATTTGATCTGGATAACTCTTCCCTCAGTGAAGCGGGAGGGAGCGGGAGCCATTGAAGCTAATGACAGTACTTTATTCCCCATCACTCTGTTGGCTCCCCCCTGGCTGTCCTGCTCTGCCTTAGGCCCTGGGCTGATTACACAGGCAGATTGATGCCTGTCATCAGTTCCCTGGGAATTGGAAAAGGATTCTACTCTTGACGCTCTCTGTGACAAGTCAACGATTGAACTAGTAGTCTGGTCCCGTGTGGCTCAGTTGGTAGAGCATGGTGCTTCTACACCTGCATTGCTTGCTGTTTGGGGTTTTAGGCTGGGTTTCTGTACAGCACTTTGAGATATCAGCTGATGTACGAAGGGCTATATAAATGCATTTGATTTGATTTGATTTGTTTGCAATGCCACAGACATGGGTTCAATTCTCACAGGGGACCAGTGAGAAGAAAAAAAAGTATGCATATGTATGCACTCCATAAGAGTGTCTGCTAAATTATTAAAATGTAAATGTTATATTGTCTCTAAACCCATAGAACCTGCAGTCAGCTACACTAACCTTCATCTTGGAGTGTTTCAAACACCAAAGGGCAATGGTAGGTTTGGTCAGTTGGTTTGAAGAGTAGATTTATTCTTACCAGGGATTGGTTCTTGCCGTTGCTTTTCATCTGTCCTGATTGAATGGTCATAGCCATTGAGATCAGTGGAGTAGAGTGAGAGAGAGAGGAGAGAGAGGAGACAGTGAAATTAGTCAGGGAGCTAGAGGAGGTCTTTCTGTCAGATGAGAGGGCAATGCTCCATCTGTATTCACACAGTACTCTCCATCCTCTCTTCTCCCCATTCCTCGCTTTGTGTGTGTGTGCGTGCGTGCACGTACTACTGTATGTGTCATTAGAATGTACAGTACATGCTTTCATCACAGAGAATAAGACACAGACCCCAGAAGTGAACCCAGCAGAATAAGCTTACTGGAGTGTATTATGTACTGTAATTTACATACGCTATCATATGTAGGGTTGCAATAAATTCCCTGGGTTTCCAGAAATCCCAGTGTGCAGATCCAGGAATCAGCAGGGAATAAGAAAGATATCAGGAAACCTCCTACCAGGATTTCTGGCAACCCTAATCATATGGCATATGGGTTACATTTATGATAGATCAAAGTTTTCACCGTACACAGAACCAGGTGTGCACATACTTTTTATTTTATTTTCTATATTAGATTAATTGGAATTTATTGAGCTATTTGATACTGACAGAAAGCGTCACCTGTGCATTTTCCATTTTATAACAGGGTGGGGGTGAATTCCATTTAAATTCCAGTCAATTCAGGAAGTACACTGAAATTCCAATCCCAATTCCAATTCTCTTCATTGGTTTTCAATTATGAATTGACTGCATTTGAAAGGGAATTGACCCCAACTCCGTTATAAAATGGAAAATGCACAGCTGATGCTTTCTGTCAGTTCTTATTATTATTCAGTACCTCAGACAAATAATAAAGGTTAGCGGAGCATAAAACTATTAAAAGTATATATTATTGATCAAACGCCTTTTCTGTTTTCTGACAGCAAACTTCCAAGATGAGCTACCCATAGCCCATTCATTTGCATGCTTTGCTGTCAGGACACTACATATTTTTGCAATGAATTATTGTTTAGTCAGTGGAGGTACACCAGTCATCTCCTAGGATTCCTAGGGGTTTCACTTTTGACTTCCTCTTCTTGGGTTCATGTCTGTTTCGGGTTAGTCCATCTCCATCACAGTAGCTACATTACTCGAACACACTGTACAGCTGTCATGCTAATGGCGGTGCTCTGTGCCTCTGCCTTGGTTCCGCTCCAGCTAAAGGTTGTGTCTGATGAGCTTATTGGAGCCATTGAGCAACAGTTTGTTCAAAGCCTGTCTGAAGGACGGCGGCTCGATGAGCTAGAACACGGATAGAAGCCATAATAAATTAAAATAAAAGTTTTGGTTCCACTTAATAAAGCCAAAGGGCAGATGGAGGTTCTCTGGATGAAAGGGGAGGGCAGGTGTTTCAACTCAACGAACTGTTATCCTTACCACTCTAATGCTGTTACCGGCCGGAACTTTTGAAGGGCATTCTTGCTTTTCACATAAGGGTATGTCAAAGCCACGGATCCACAACCAACACGTTTACTTTTATAAAGGCAATTACTGTCTGAGGGAAGAGAATGTGAGATTTTCTTTGTTAAAGATTCCACTTTTCTTTCCGCGTGTGCTTTTCATTCTTTTGTTTTCTATTATTTTATAGAATCCGACATGCCAAACAAATGTTTCTACTTGCAGTACTACGCTTATTTTTCACTTCTCCATGCTTTCATTCTTCTTCATTCTTTCCATATCACCCTGTCCCACCTGCACCATATCCTCACCAACAGTAGGCAGGCATCTCCTCAGAACAGAGCCATATATACAGTGGGGTCCAAAATGTATTGACACCATTGATAAAGATGAGCAATAATGACTGTATAAAATATATCATTCAAATAATGAAATTATGATTTTATACTAATAAAATAGATTTAAAAAGTTATAAGACATGCTAACCTCTCACCTTTACCAATAACAGTGGAATTTAGCATGTCTTGGGGGTATGATCTTTGACCCTCTAACTTTCTCACACTTCGTTATTCACGATTCATTCTTGATTATCCGTAACCATGGTAGCATCCACATTAAAATAAAAGTGTTTAGAAACATATTCTATTCTTCTTTACAATAAAAGTAACTCCAAAATGACACAATGCATTATTTACCATTAATTTCAATTGCACACCAAATAATCTGAAACACAAGCAAAACAAACTGCAAATGCCTCCAACAAGTCTGTAGAGTCAGAAGCTTGATGTTGTCACTGTATGCTAGGAATATGGGACCAAATACTACACTTTTGACTACTTTAAGTATTACTTGTTCAACAACATCTCTTTCTCTAAGCAATTGTATTAGTATAAAACAATTATACTAATTGTTGAGCATACAATATAGCTCAGTATTTGAATGATTTATTATATACAGTCATTATTGCTCATCTTTATGAAGGGTGTCAATCATTTTGGACCCCACGGTATAGAGCCCACTTGGCAGACGTCAGTGTAATGAACACGAGGGAGACAGAGAGCAGAGTGCATCAGGTGTTTAACGAGCGGTACCATAGGAGGAGACAGGTATTTGGGTCCAGGTGCAGGCAGATGGTCATACGCGGTAGGTCCAAAAATGGCAAAAGTACAGGCAGGGAATAGGCAAAAACAATCATACACGGGAGGAGAGAAGGACGGGAAAAACCAGCTCTCCCCAAAAGTGTCTCAAAACAAACAATACCTCACAGTGATGGGGTGCAAGGAACTGAACTAAATAGTGTGGGATGATGACATGCAGGTGTGTGAACAGGTGATTAGAGTTCCGGTGATTGGGATCTGGAGAGTGAGCTGGAAAGTGGGCTGCAGACGTTACAGTCAGTTCAATGTCTATTTTTCTTATTTACATTTTGGTAGAGTTGTCAACTAACATCAATTCAATGTGAAATAAAAACAAATGCCACCATGTCGTTGGATTTAGGTTAAAAGTTGGGTGAAAAAACTTTTTGCAAATCCAATCAGTTTTCCACATTGATTCACCATCATCACTTTTCATTTTGGGTAAAAGTTACATGGAATCAACATTGATTCAGACAGTTTTTCTCCCAGTGGGAGAGTTGGGCCAGGTTTTAGAATGGCTGCCATGTTAGCACCTTTATTCTCAAAATGGTGGTGATGTAACAATACTAGAGCACCTCCAACAATTCCCTATGAAGTGACCCGCTGTAAAGAAGTTAAACAGAGCACCGAAATTAACAGAGGTTTTTATGGTTAACATTGTGCATAATGTTAATACAAGTCTGTACAGGGTTGTAGTGCCAAGAAAGTGCATATCTGCTTTCACTGGACATCTTCATAGGCTTTGAAAACCATCAGAAACAAATATCACAATGCGGAAGCGTCAATTATCACTTAGCAAACGACTATGAAGGAGAAAGTGGCACTCTCGAAATGTTGAGAAAGAAACCACATTGGCACAACTCTCTCGATTCAGAGCAATCTGAAAGTATTCAGACTCCTTCACTTTCTCCACATTTTGTTACGTTACAGCCTTATTCTAAAATGTTTCTAATAGTTTTTTTCACTCTCATCAATCTACACACAATACTCCATAATGACAACGCAAAAACGGTTTTATTTTCATTTTTGCAAATGTATTAAAGATTAAAAACTTAAATATCACATTTACAAAGTATTCAAATCAAATGAAATTGTATTAGTCACATGCGCTGAATACAACAGGTGTAGACCTTACAGTGAAATGCTTACTTATGAGCCCCCTAACTATAATACGAATAAGAAAGAAAAAGTAACAAGTAATTAAAGATCCGCAGTAAAATAACAACAGGCGGGTACCGGTACAGAGGCAATGTGCGGGGGCACCGGTTAGTCGAGGTAATTGAGATAATATGTACATGTAGGTAGAATTATTAAAGTGACTATACATAGATGATAACAACAGAGAGAAGCAACGGTGTAAAAGAGTGTGGGGAGGGGGCAATGCAAATAGTCTGGGTAGGCATTTCATTAGATGTTCAGGAGTCTTATGGCTTGGGGTTAGAAGCTGTTTAGAAGCCTCTTGGACCTAGACCTGGTGCTCCGGTACCGGTTTCCGTGCGGTAGCAGAGAGAACAGTCTATGATTAGGGTGGCTAGAGTCTTTGACAATATTTAGGGCCTTCCTCAGACACTGCCGGGTCCTGAATGGCAGGAAGCTTGGCCCCAGTGATGTACTGGGCCCTATGCACTACCCTCTGTAGTGCCTTGCAGTCGGAGGCCGAGCAGTTGCCATACCAGTCAGGATGCTCTTGATGGTGCAGCTGTAGAATCTTTGATCTGAGCACCCATGCATGACAAATATTTTCAGTCTCCTGGGGGGTAATAGGTTTTGTCATGCCCTCTTCGTGACTGTCTTGGTGTGCTTGGACCATGTTGGTTGGTTGAGGATGTGGACCCCAAGGAACTTGAACCTGCTCCAGTACAGCCTCGCCGATGAGAATGGGGGTGTGCTCGGTCCTCTTTTTCCTGTAGTCCACAATCATCTCCTTTGTCAAGGATGATTCAGACCCTTTACTCAGTACTTTGTTGAAGCACCTTTGGCAGCGATTACAGCCTTGAGTCTTCTTGGGTATGACACTTCAAGATTGGCACACATGTATTTGGGGAGTTTCTCCCATTCTTCTCTGCAGATCCTCTCAAGCTCTCTCAGGTTGGTTGGGGAGCGTCACTGCAGAGTTATTTTCAGGTCTCTCCAGAGATGTTCGATCGGGTTCAAGTCCGGGCTCTGGGTGGGCCACTCAAGGACATTCAGAGACTTGTCCTGAAGCCACTGAAGCCACTGCATTTTCTTGGCTGTGTGCTTATGGTCATTGTCCTGTCTGAGGTCCTGAGCACTCTGGAGCAGGTTTTAATAAAGGATCTCTCTGTACTTTGCTCTGTTCATCTTTCCCTCAATCCTGATTAGTCTTAAAGTCAGTACAGCTGAAAAACATTGCCACACCATGATGCTGCCACCACCATGCTTCACCATAGGGATGGTGCCAGGTTTCCTCCAGACGTGACGTCTTGGCATTCAGGCCAAAGAGTTCAATCTTGGTTTCATCAGACCAGAGAATCTTGTTTCTCATGGTCTGAAAATCTTGAGGTGCCTTTTGGCAAACTCCAAGCGGGCTGTCATGTGCTTTCTACTGAGGAGTGGCTTCCGTCTGGCCACTCTACCATAAAGGCCTGATTGGTGGAGGACTGTAGAGATGGTTTTCCTTCTGGAAGGTTCTCCTATCTCCACAGAGGAACTCTGGAGCTCTGTCAGAGTGACCATCGGGTTCTTGGTTGGGTTCTTGGTCCCCTCCCTGACCATGGCCCTTCTCCCACGTTTGACTCTTGGTGGTTTCAAACTTCTTCCAATTAAGAATGATGGAGGCCACTGTGTTCTTAGAGACTTTCAATGCTGCAGAAATGTTTTTGTACCTTCCCCAGATCTGTGCGTTGGCACAATCCTGTCTCGGAGCTTTACGAACAATTATTTCGACCTCATGGCTTGGTTTTGCTCTGACATGCACTGCCAACTGTGAGATCTTATATAGACAGGTGTGTGCCTTTCCAAATCATGTCCAATGAATTGAATGTGCCACAGGTGAACTCCAATCAAGTTGTAGAAACATCTCAAGGATGATCATTGGAAACAGGATGCATCTGAGTTCAATTTTGAGTCTCATAGCAAAGGGACTGAATACTTATGTAAATAAGGTATTTCTGTTTTTTGTATTTAATACATTTGTAAATATTTCTCAAAACCTGTTTTCACTTTGTCATTATGGGGTGTTGTGTGTAGATTGATGAGGAAAAACATGTATTTAATCCATTTTAGAATGAGGCTGTAACGTTACAAAATGTGGTTAATGTGAAGGGGATTGAATACTTTCCGAATGCACTTTATATTACTCTGCCTCAGGCCATTGCTCATTCTGACTCATAATGATCCAGGTCCCTAGCTACAACAGCCTGGCCAGCCCAGTCATTTAAATGAGTTCACTATGCATTCAATCCATCAGCAAGACCTCCTAAGGAGGGGATGAGAAAAGCCTGTCGCGTAGAGCCGTCTTGTGATGGCAACAATGTAACTTTAGACAAGAGGAAGGCCACTATAGATTTTTTTTGTCTAGTGCCTCTCTAGAATAATAAGGAAATTAAGGCCTGGATATTAGAGGATTGGTGCCAATCAGCAGCTTCCCTGGAGCCTGTCCCGTTCTGCCTGATTAGTTCCCCTTCTCTCTCTGCTCTGATGCCGTACAGGGGAGAAATCCCTGTGATTTTTCACTCTT
Organism: Salvelinus fontinalis; assembly: GCF_029448725.1. NCBI lineage: Eukaryota > Metazoa > Chordata > Actinopteri > Salmoniformes > Salmonidae > Salvelinus > Salvelinus fontinalis. The sequence continues at coordinate 39,655,911 of NC_074677.1, forward strand.
TGTCTTGACGTAAAAAAAAGAAAGACATGGAACGTACACAATGTACTGTACAGGATTTCAGTGCTAAGCAGAGGTTTCTTCCAATCAGAATGTCGCCCAACATAACATTTCCTTTGGCTGAGAGGGTTGAAAGGAATTGTTAAGAGATTCCCTCTGTAGGATCAGATAGAGTGAGACATAAATTCAGGTATTGCGCTGCAGAGCTGCTCTACAATTTCTCTGATTGCCTCAATCGATTTTTTGTTCTCACCTTAACCACCTCTCTTTAACAATCTCTCTGTCTGTGGCTGAAGAAGAGTTCTTCTAGTGAAGCATTGTATTTTTCTTTGCCTCATTCTATCCTACACTGTCTATGTGGTGTTTAGCACCCAATCCAACGTTCTTGCAACCAGTCTATGGTGAGACAATCAGTGATTTTCTCTCTGCCAGTCAAATGCAGTCAGTGCCAGAAAGTCTCTAAGCAGAGCACAGCCAAGAAGAATCCAATAAAACAAAATACTGCCTGGATTAGAGTTTTTTAAGAGGAACAAAAACAATCCTTAATTGCTTTGCTATTCTGCAGTCTTATTCAGGTCAGGATTTCAAATCTGCTGTCGTCAGGTTGACTGTCTGCCGCATCCTAACAAATAGATCTAGGCTATTGCTGTGGAATAGCAATCCTAGATATTTTAAATGAGGTCTCCGAGGCTTGACATTTCCTTCATCGCTTAGCTCTCTCAGATCTCCACTGCCCCTGTGTAGCCCTTTCCCACACCATACTATTACTTTGTTGAGGATACAGATGTGGAACCCTCATAAGCTGTTTAGTTGAAACAGTCATTTTGAGTTTGTTTACTTAGCTCTAGTTTAGCGTTCACATTATGCCAAGCCTGATGATACACTGGAGAAACAGACTTCTGTCTCCACTCTCTGTACAGAGTCATGTACTTTAAGCAATCCATTCTCCTCTTTCACACCCTCTCTAGTCTCATCACTCATTGTCCTGTAGACCTTGGTGTATTGTTCTTGACTGATCCCTGTATCTATGGGTAAAGCCAGTCATTCCCCCATCACACAGTCCCAGAATGGGCATGTCTGTCAGGATCACATCTATCTGACAGTGAAGCAGCACTCTGTCAGCCTCCCACTCCTGTCTCCCTTCTCTCTTAGGGACCCTTAGATTAGTCGGCATATTACATTTACGCCTGATTGGTAAAGTCCTTCAACCACTCAAAGTCCTTGAATACTCCATTCCTCAAAAATAACAATCCCTGAACTTTTAATAGGTTTGTTCAACAGAATGTGTAGATCTGGGAAAAATGTTCACTGCAAGTTCACAGTTTAGGTTCACTGTACCATATGTGTATGTGTGTTTCTACATGTTCCTCCACCTGCTCAGCCAACGACTAGGCCGAAGGATGGAAGGTGCTTCCGAAGGGGAAAGCATCCCATCTCCTCTGAGCAATAGCTTCAGCATATACAGCATAGACCCTTTACATTGGTCATTATGCAGATGATAGGAGGTGACCTTCACTATCACCACAGGAGGACACAGCTAAACAGGGCATAGAGAATGGAAGTATTGGGCCATGCTCTCTTAAACTAGACCCTCCACCATGGACCACTACTCACATGCACCAATTGCAAAGAGAGAAGCCACCGAGAGTTTCCTTAGTATGTGTGTCATTTTAATGTTTGTTTCATACTGTTGTATGTCTGCTCTGATACTGGTTTGAGAGTGGATTGAGATCATTGAAAGCTAAGTATGGTATGAAACTAGTGGAGGCTGCAGAGGGGAAAACTGCTCATAATAATGTCTGGAATGGAGTAAATGGAATGGTATCAAAAACATGATTTTCATATGTTTGATATCATTCCATTCACTCCACTCCATCCATTACACCATTACACCCATTATTATTAGCCGTCCTCCCCTCAGCAGCCTCCACTGCATGAAAAAACTATTTTAAACATCCCATTAAGTTATATTTCCTAACACTCTTGAATAGCATCAATTAGCCTAGCAACTCTGACCCTGAGTGTAAAATCACCATGGTGATGTTTCCTGCCTGTCCTCACTGGGTAATGTTTCCCTGAACATTGATCCGCTATTGATCTGAGCATGAGAAACCCCAGTTTAACCTGAGGCTCAACTCCCACTCTCACTAAATATTCCCACTGAAGGGCAGGAGCTGTACGGTCACTGACCAACCTCCATGTTCCTTCTGTTCATATATATATATATATATATATATATATATATAGAGAGAGAGAGAGAGAGAGAGAGAGAGAGAGAGAGAGAGAGAGAGAGAGAGAGAGAGAGAGAGAGAGAGAGAGAGAGAGAGAGAGAGAGAGAGAGAGAGAGAGAGAGAGAGAGAGAGAGAGAGAGAGAGAGAGAGAGATGAAGAAGTATATAGTCTTTCACGGCTATGCTCTGATCATTAGCTACATGGCAATCCAGTTCGGAAAGGGAGATGATTATGGAAAAACAAAATAATGAATGCATCTCACATAGTTTTCAGAAGTCTGCTTGCGATCGTATATATATTCCTTTGGTGACTTCCTTTACATTTCTCAAGGCTTCCGTCAATACATTTTTTGGGGGCAATCATGTGTCTTGGTTTGGAGGAGGCAGGCTCATGTGTACAGTCAGACTTTATGAAGATCTCCCTTTACATCTTTCATTCTCTCTAGTTTGTGCGAGATGTCAAATGTGTTTAGTTTGCTTTTACGAGCAGCTTGGGCTGCTCCTGTTGTGACAGAATAAGGCTACAAGGAAATGTTTCCCACTCCTAACCCAGAACATCAAAATACCTTTGAATTGCTTCTGTCACCCAGGAAGATTAATGGCTGGTGTTGAGTCTGTCAGTAAAATGTAACGCTATGTGTCAGCTCTCTGTCAGCTAGAGAGAGGCTTTGTAAAGAAATTGTTTACTCTGCCTCTTGAATGGTGCGATCAAACTTTTTTATTATGGCACACACCATGGCAGCAGTAAAAGCACTCTGTATCTCTGCTTTAGCAAATGCTACATTGACTTATACGCCTTCTGTCTGGGACTGATGGGGGACGCAGTGCTGCTGCAAATGCTGAGACCATTCAGATTTTTAGAGCTAATGTTGATTCCATTTCCCATTTGGAATGTATGAATGTGTGTTTCTTGGTATGGGAGTCAATTCAGGATCAATAGAAACAAAGGGAGATTGCAAGTGAGAACATCTGGCCTCGGGGCAGAAATAATTAAGCATCTATTCGTTATGCATTGAAATCAACCAACCTCATGATCAATACTGCTAAAATGACTTTGCAATTTGTGGAAAACACGAGCATAACAATTGAATGGCGCATTAATAATGAATCTGTAACTCTGTAACATTTTGGGACAGACAGAGAGTTAGCAAAGAGACAGAGATGAAAAGAGAATTGATGGTTGTTTATTCTAAACTGTCACCACATCATTCCGATGATACTAGACTCCATTTGGACATATTTGTAGACATAAGTGCTATATTCCAGCTCATTGCCTTGAGCCCATCCAAACTAGTTTATGAACGTAATATTGTTGCCCAATTTGACCAGCTATGTCAAATGTATTGAATTTTTGGAAAAATTTAGTCTTCAATACAGGAGTACCTGCTGTATTTCACTTGCACAGTAAAGTATTATATACAGTTGAAGTCGGAGGTTTACATACACCTTAGCCAAATACATTTAAACTCAGTTTTTCACAATTCCTGACATTTAATCAGAGTAAAAATTCCCTGTCTTAGGTCAGGTAGGATCACCACTTTATTTTAAGAATGTGAAATGTCAGAATAATAGGAGAGAATGATTGATTTCAGCTTTTATTTATTTCATCGCATTCCCAGTGGGTCAGAAGTTTACATACACTTAATTAGTATTTGGTAGCATTGCCTTTAAATTGTTTACCTTGGGTCAAACGTTTCGGGTAGCCTTCCACAAGCTTCCCACAATAAGTTGGGTGAATTTTGGCCCATTCCTCCTGACAGAGCTGGTGTAACTGAGTCAGGTTTGTAGGCCTCCTTGCTCGCACACGCTTTTTCAGTTCTGCCCACAAATGTTATATAGGATTGAGGTCAGGGCTTTGTGATGGCCACTACAATACCTTGACTTTGTTGTCCTTAAGCCATTTTGCCACGACTTTGGAAGTATGCTTGGGGTCATTGTTCATTTGGAAGACCCATTTGCAACCAAGCTTTAACGTCCTGACTGATGTCTTGAGATGTTGCTTCAATATATCGACATAATTTTCCTACCTCATGATGCCATCTATTTTGTGAAGTGTACTAGTCCCTCCTGCAGCAAAGCACCCCCACAACATTATGCTGCCATCCCTGTGATTCATGGTTGGGATGGTGTTCTTTGGCTTGCAAGCCTCCCCCTTTTCCCTTCAAAAATAATGATGGTCATTATGACCAAACAGTTCTATTTTTGTTTCATCAGACCAGAGGACATTTCTCCAAAAGGTACGAGCTTTGTCCCATGTGCAGTTGCAAACCGTAGTCTGGCTTTTTTATGCCAGTTTTGGAGCAGTGGCTTCTTCCTTGCTGAGCGGCCTTTCAGGTTATGTTGATATAGTCCTCGTTTTACTGTGGGTATAGATAATTTTGTACCTGTTTCCTTCAGCATCTTTACAAGATCCTTTGCTGTTGTTCTGGGATTGATTTGCACTTTTCGCACCAAAGTACGTTCATCTCTAGGAGACTCCTTCCTGAGCGGTATGACAGCTGCGTGGTCCCATGGTGTTTATACTTGTGTACTATTGTTTGTACAGATGAACATGGTACCTTCAGGCGTTTGGTAATTGCTCCCAAGGATGAACCAGACTTGTAGAGGTCTACAATTTTCTTCTGAGGTCTTGGCGGATTTCTTTTGATTTTCCCATGATGTCAAGCATAGACGCACTGAGTTTGAAGGTAGGCCTTGAAATACATCCACAGGTACACCTCCAATTGACTAAAATTATGTCAATTAGCCTATCAGAAGCTTCTAAAGCCATGACATCATTTTCTGGAATTTTCCAAGCTGTTTAAAGGCACAGTCAACTTAGTGTATGTAAACTTCTGACCTACTGGAATTGTGATACTGTGAATTATAAGTGAAATAATTTGTCTGTAAACAATCGTTGGAAAAATGGCTTGTGTCATGCACAAAGTAGATGTCCTAACCGACTTGCCAAAACAATGGTTTGTTAATAAGAAATTTGTAGAGTGGTTGAGTTTTAATGACTCCAACCTAAGTGTATGTAAACTTCCGACTTCAACTGTATATCCTTGCATCACAGATTCATGCTTTTCAGCTTCCAGGTTGTGTGGCTAAAATACACTCCACTAGAGAGGAACAGGGAAAGGGGGATACCTAGTCATCTGTACAACTGAATGCGTTCAACTGAAACGTGTCTTCCACATTTTACACAACCCCTCTGAATCAGAGAGGTGCGGGGAGCTGCCTTAATTGACATCCACATCTTCGGCGCACGGGGAACAGTGGATTAACTGCCTTGCTCGGTGGCAGAATGAACGATTATTACCTTGTAGCCTGGCGGATAGGAGCGTTGGGCGGTAACCGAAAGGTTGCTGGATCGAATCCTAGAGATTTGCTTTTCTTTCAGTATTTTCAGCTCTGTGGCTTACACTGTCTCTTTGGGGTCCGTAGCTTCTCCCGCCTCGTTAAAACAAACTGTCAACCACAGAGCGCAAGCTAATTAAGGTGTCAAAACAGTCTCCAGATCCATGTGTGTTTGCACACGGACACACATAGTAATTCAGGCCATCATTCAGCATCGGGGGATGGCTAAATGATACAGTTCAATATGTACCATAGAATTCCTTTTTGGAATTTTTTGGGGAAGGCAATGATGTCCATAGAGCATCAGTGGTTTTGTTCAGTGTGTCTTAATTGCCTTGGTGAAACGATTCATTCTCACCATTTCACTTGCTCGTGCTCTAAGTCACAGTTCTTGATAGAGAGATCCATTCCAAGAAATGGGAAAAGAAAGGAGAATAAAAAGGTGAAGATAGAGATGATTCGAGAGATGTACCAGGGAAAGAGAGAAAAGATGAGATGGTGTGAGGGAGAGGGTGTCAACCTGTGAAAGAGCATGAGGTGGAAAATAGATCGAAATCGACTGTGGTAACTGTCTCTGTGCAGCCATGCAGGCCCTGGGCTTGTTGGCTGTTGTACATTGTCCTGTGGTTGGTCTGCTTGCCACAGAGCCATCTCTGCCTGTATTTACTCTGATTCATAGACCAGGCTTCCCTCCAGCACTAAACACAGCCAGTTCAGAGGGGAGTTGTGCCCAGATGTCACCAAGCAGCTAGATAATGCAGCATGTGTTTGTGACATGAAGTAGAGATGGTGTGTCCTGGACAGCTGAGAACAGTCAGAGCAGAGCTGGGAGATGAAGGGTGAATGGTTTTGTTTGATCTCTTTTTAGTCTACTGTAGCCCAATATAAACAGTAGTTACTATAACTACAGGATAATGCATACAATATGAATGAATGATATCTTTTCAATTTCTGTAACAACTAATTCATGCAGGCAGCAAACCAAAACACAGCCAACAGTTCAACCTGGGTTCAGTTTTCTCTGCTATAAGTTACAGTTGTGTTTAACTGGCAAGCTGGAGTCTGCTTGAGGGCACACAGCTCAAGTAGAGCATTGTGTTTCTTATGACTCAACTATTTTGTGAGAAGTATTGTTTTTGATCGGTTGATCGGTTTTGCTGGTCTGTAGAAGTACATTTTTTTTACATTTCACCCTGTTGGAATTGTAAAGGGTTTGTTTATCCTAGTGCTACTGACGTGGAGTAAAGATGTTTGTGGATAATTTCTTCCTTACCTCACCTGGTGTCAATCTCATTGCTGGTAACTCCAACTGACTTTAAAAAGGTGGTACAGATGTTGTCTCTCACCAGGATGATTGGATCCCCTGGATCTCTGTGTTTTTCCCTCTGAAAAATATCAAAGCAAAGTCATTTCTAAAAGATCTAAAAATGTGAGTCAACATCTCCATTTGAAAGGCTTCAGACAGTCCTGCTCACAAAAAGGTGTGCAAACATCTTAATTTAACTCCTCACTGTCAACCCTAAAACTACCATTCAGCCACAGGGAGAGTTAGTATAATCCATACTACTTAGCGTCTAAAGAGTATGTAGTAACACCTAGCATCAGTGCACAGTGTCAAGAGGCAAATTCGATTACAATGGAAGATAGGTCTCTGGAGGGAAGCTCAGGTCTGTTTAGGAATTGAATTGCACTCTGTGAAATTGTGATCATTATTATCGACCGACATCGGATTCTCCTTAGTCATGGCGTGATTATTTCTAACAACAGCGTGAATTCACTATTACTAATCAAATCTTGGAGGGCGCATAAAGCATCCTCTTACATGGCTTTGCCTCAAACTATTTTATTTAGGAAAGCATCTAAAGGTGAGAGCTGTGAAGAGTGTCTCTTTAATTTTCTGAGAGGAAAGTGACATTGAGAAGTTTGAGATAAATGTCAGACTTACAGTACTTGTGAACCATCATTTGTCATTAATCTTGGGATAAATTTAGACATTAGACATTTCATAATTACAAACTTACTCACTATACATTCATCCTACTGAATAGTTGTATCTCTCTATTTGTGACCGACCGGCTCGATTCAGTCTTATGTAGCAACATTTGAAATATATATATATATTTTTTTTTTTACATTGGATAAAAGCAGACTCAGAGCTAGAAATCAAACACTACAGTTGATCAACAATGGTAAAGTAATTCTGCTTCGAAAGTTGATAAAGTTGTTAATACACTTTTGAGAAAATTGCCCTTGAATGTTTGGTACATCTACTGGAGCGTTTTTCTTTGTCTACACCCATTCAGCATCATTCATACCCTCTTAAGCCTTAGCCTTAGATTGAGTACGGGAGTGTACTATACAACCAATGATTTCATCCGTTTAAAAATGAATTTAGTATAGGTCAATCTAGCAAACCAGGCAACTTTCTAAACAATGTTTTGGTTAGTTTCTAGCTTGTTAGCTAGCCAGTTCAAATAATGATCATATCATAAAGCTGACATCATCTTAACTTTAGCTAATTTGTATTCATTATTACAGAAAAATAAACTCACAACACGATCATTATTTTCAAGTTAATGGTGAGCTAATTACAGAAAACAGCTTACAGCTGTGAGTGTGATGAAATAAAAGCAGGGCATTCTACTGGAGAAATGTAGAACTTGGACACGGTCTCATTGGCCTAGCTTCATATCCTATTTTGACTTTGGTGCAGGTCATATTGTTCTTCACATTCCTGTCTCTGGTAAACACACACTACTGTATATCAAATCAAATGTATTGTTTAGACATGTAGGTAGCTAGCTAAACAATAAACCATAATCCCAACTCATAACGCTAAAGCTAACCAACTAGGTTCAATGTTAAATAGCTAGCTAACATTAGGCTATAACTAGCAAGCAAATGGATCTGAGATATGAATAATATTACTACACAAATCAAACACGTAACGTTAGCTAGTGAGCCATCCAGCCAGCTATCATTAGCTAGCTAGCTAACAGTACGCTTTAACTTGAAATGAAAATGATTTTCTGCCAAAATTAGAAACGTATAATATCTGAAAATGTAGCTAGCTAGACTCTCTTACCTGTATACATGTATAAACGCTTCTCCCTCTGTTACGGATGCCATGGTTGTGCTTAGTTTGAAGATGTAATTCAGAGACAGGTGTTTTATATAACAGCCTGTGTGTGTTCTTTTTTTGACTTCATCTGCATTTTTGCAATCAAATGCCTGAATTTTCTAAATTTCCTTAGCTATCCTACTCCATCGGGAATTCCACTGATTTCAAAACTCCAAGTGGAGAGTGGAGAGCATTTGCAACATTATCACAGTTCTTCGTGATATCTTTCAAAAAAGCCACGTTAGAAAGGATTACCTACACATACTGAGCAGCTCATATAATAGACAGAAGCGAGCTACATGGCGGACCAATCCGAACTCATCTCTCGGCATGTCCAATCCATCCATTATCTCAGCCAATCATGGCTAACAGGAAGGTTCCTGCCTTTTTCTGTCACTAAACCAACTAGGCTCGTAATTAAACAATTTATTCATATTTACAGATGGCATACAAGTTTGTTATTAAGGCAAAAAATGTGTACATGTTCCAGATGGCATTACTGCCAAAAAACATTTTGGAAAAATTTTGATAAGAAACCTATGTTTTTGTTCAACTGCCTCCCCTGTGAAAGTAGTGACGCGCGACATGCACCTAGTTTCCTGAAACTAGTCACATTTGTCCACGCAGCACAACCATAAGTGTTGACACTGTCAAGGACAGTTAGTATATAAAATCCCAGCAGCATATCCTACTCTTTACGACAGATAAGGCAGTATTACATCAGAGAGCTTTTGTAAGTCCTTTATTTCCATTTCACTGAGGTCCTGCTCTGATAAAGGACAAGAGAAGTAGCCATTATCACTGCTGTACCATATCAATCTCTTCACACTGCCTGTTGTTTTGTGTCTGGGGTTTTGGAGACAATTACAGTAGCAAGATAACATACTTTTCTCCATTTTCAAAGTGGTTTTCCACTACAAGGATTGTGTGTTTTCTGTGCTTTATCATGGTTTACTTCTTTCTCTGGCATGTGGTTAAGGAGTGTGGGTCAAGGGATTGTGTGTGTGTGTGTGTGTGCCAGTGTGCATGCATATGCACACTAGGGGTAATCTACATTCTGAAAGTCATGCCATCCTTCAGCTAGAGTCTGTCTTTTAGAAAACTTGTGTCTTGTAATATTTTATCTCAGAAGTCAGACGAATATTTACATTTTCTTGATGAAATTCTCCTTTCAGTTCTTTCCCTCGCTCTGGCTGTGATTGCAGAGCTTGTCTGCGATAATGAACACTCATGCTGACTTACTGCAGGCTTCACAGTGAGGACTGTCATTATTAATCTGTCACAGAACTTTTTAAAGGCATTCCCTATACTAATGGAGATAAATGTAGAAGAGATGAAAGACGATCGTGTTGTTGCTCTTTATTAACCCTGAGAGACGTCCTCTGGTGTATCTTTTGACACTTAAGCCGTCATTCCGGCAAAAAAGAGCCACTTTCAAAAGCACTGTTCATTTCCGACCTTACTTCTTGAGAGCAAATACATTTAACACTGTGGTTTTGGATACTTATAGAAATACTGTATGAGAGCAATTTGGAGCTATCATTATCATCCCTCCCACTTTTTGAATTTAGCACCTATACCCTGGGGCTTCCTGATTGCATCTTAACCGCTGCAGGTGGGAATAATTACTCTACGGCTCAGCCATTATTATATTTGGTAATCATGAGACATTCAGAGCAAAACCTTTACTTTGGCTAATTGGAAGAAGGAGGAATAAAGGTATTCAAATGAATCATCAAAGGGTTATCATGAGGTTTTTTTCCTGAAGGGCCTTTTCTAAGGGCCTCTTGTGGCAATTTGTCTACAGTAGTAGTTAGTTAATCAGGGTGGTTATTGTTCCACTTTACTCACTAGGAAATGCACTTAACCTTCTATGTGACAAGATATCCACTCAGAATGCTCCTTACAGCCTGGTAAATGGGGGTCCCTAACCCTAGACTAAACCCTAGACTAACAGATTTTGCAATTACAACAGAGCCATATATGTATCCAATGTATATATATTTTTTTTTACTTTAAAGAAAAAATATGTTTTCTATGCAATGTAATATTTAGGAATCATGTTCTCTGGTATTATATTTATCTTCTAGTATGCTCTAATACCTCCATGTTGTTGGTGTGTTTCTCTCCAGTGTCTTCTCTAGAGAATGGAAATGTTGGGGGCCAGAGGAGAGTCGAAGCAGACAGCGGAGCCTTCACACACTCGTCCACACAGGACACAGAGAGTGAGATCCACCATTTTACCACAGCATCCTCCATGAACGTCCCCAACCACCGACCTGTCTTCAGAGGCATCGCCCTACATGAACTCCTGCTCACTAAAGATTTCCAGGGGGACCAGCGGTTTTTCACAGACCATGGAGACGTGGCAGGACATCCCACAATGCCTGGCTCTGTTACTGCCTTTGAGGCGGGGGACGCCTCAACTCGCCTGGTGCCACACGAGGACGCCCCTGCCTTCTCTGACATCGCCACTACTGCCACGGTGGCTGCCACAACCCCCCTCACCATCTCTGCTTCCACAGACCCTGGGCTACTGGTGAGCATGGCTCAGAATAATAAGTTCGTCAAAGACAAGGCCAGGGAGGCAGAGAAGGTGGCAGTGACCACAGACTCCCTGACCACCCCTGTAGTGGCAACCACTGCCCCTACAGTCAGTGGCCGCAGCCCCAATGCCCCCCCCTTCCTGAATGGAAGCGCCAATGGTCAGGGGGAAGTTATCATGGAAGTCACCCTGCCCCCCCCTGTCCTGACCACCTCAGTGAGGGTGGAGAAAGGTGAGTCAGAGGAACCAGGGGTAAAGAACAAAACTGGCATCCAGCTCACCAAACTGACCGCCGTATCCACAGGAGAGGTGGATGAGGGAATGACCACCACAACCATCATCACAACCACCACCATCACCACCATGCAGACACCAGGTAACTTCTGTTTCTATTGGTCTCATACACATACAGTATAGAATGAAGTAGAAGTATGTAAATTCAATTACATCCAATTGGCAACTGCTGCTTTTCTGTAATGGCCTAATGCAATGGCTTTAGAGTAGCAGCTTTAATGCAGGCATCGTCAAATCACTTAAACTATCAACAGTTAAAAATGTACTCGGGGGCTGTCCAATTCGAGGTGTCGTAGAAAAATGCACCCCCTTCCCCAATGTTACAAATATTTTCACATGACCTTGAAGCGTTAGGTTCTCGGCACGCGAGGAAAAGCCACTTGGATCGGAGAGGAGGCAGAGCGTGTGTTAAGCTTTCCTGAATAACCGGGCCTGCTGGGAGCATACAATAAGTGGCCACATTATTATAGAATGACTTGGGAGAATGATGATTTGCAACAGACAGCACATCTCAGTATCAAAACTTAAAATATATCCAGACTGACCTGCAACTTTGCCATTCTAGACCTAATAAACTGCCAAGAGTATACCCACAACTAATCCAAATTGAATTAAATGATCAAATCACAGGGCTTTTGCACCGTTATTAAAATGACATTTTCACTGCAGTTTACAGCCTAGAGTAGAACTTTCATTACATTGTGGTGTTGTAGAATAGTCTAGGTAGGAGAATTGTATTGTCCCCCTCTCTTGCGTGTTTCATGTCTTCACTGTTCTTTTATGTGCAATGACGTACCTGGCCTCTCCACTTACATAGAAAATTGGTGCAGCTTTGAATGATTTTATGTGTGGTATGATGCTAGCTGGCCTATTGCAGATCTGGAAAAACAATCCATCTACCACTATTGTCACTATGAATGTTGGATAGAGGGCAGGATAGACAGTTAGACTAGTTTACTATATTGACTTGTGGTACACTAAAAGTTAACGCCCAGAAAAGTGTAGTGCAGAAGTACCAAAACACCTTGATATAGGGGAGGCACTGTAACGATCTTCGTTGGGAGAAAGAGAGGAGGACCAAAGCGCAGCGTGGTATGTGTCCATAATACATTTTAATGAAACAAACGAACACATAAACAAAACAATAAACGATACGTGAAAAACAAACCGAAACAGTTCCGTGTGGGACAAACACTGACACGGAAAATAACCACCCACGAAACCCAAGTGGAAAAGGCTTCCTAAGTATGATTCTCAGAGACAACTAACGACACCTGCCTCTGATTGAGAATCATACCAGGCCAAACAAAAAAAACAACATAGAAAAACAAACATAGATAACCCACCCAACTCACGCCCTGACCACACGAAAACAAAGAAATAACAAAAGAACTAAGGTCAGAACGTGACAGGCACATGGAAGCAGATTAAAACATTTGGCTAGGATGGAAGACATTATATAGTAAAACCTGCAAAAGGGTGAATGTAAACCAGGGGGAAAATGTACTTCTGTAAGACTCGATGCTGAAGATGAGAAGGAGATACAGGGAGTGAACATTTAATTAATTATCAACAGACATGGATTAGGACAGGAACAGCGTCAGAACAGGGAGAATAAAATTAATTAATACATACATGCTGAAGCGGGGAACAGACAAATATAGGGGAGGTAATGAGAGCAGGTGATTGAGTCCAGGTGAGTGCAATGAATCGCTGAAGCGCGTGCCGAGGGAAACAGGTGTGCGTAATGATGGTGGCAGGAGTGCATAGTGCTGGGTAGCCTGGCGCTCGAGGGAGAGCAGGAGCAGGCGTGACAGTACCCCCCCTCTAGGGGCTCCAACCGACGTCCCACCTGGGCGAGCCTGACGGGCCGGCCGAGGCATGGGCGCTGGACAAGCCGGCTGAGGGTGTAGAAGCCCGACGAACCGGCAGAGGCGTGGGAGCCTGGCAAACCAGATGAGGCGTGGGAGCCTGGCGATCCGGTTGAGGCGTGAAGCCTGAGGATCCCGCTGGGATGTGGGAGCCTGGCGAGCCAGCTGAGACATGGGAGCCTGATGATCTGGCTGAGGCGTAAAAGCGCATGACGAGAGAAAAAGTGTGCATAATGATGGTGGCAGGAGTGTGTAGTGATTGGCAGCCTGGTGCCCTCGAGCGCCAGGGAGGGAGAGAGGGAGCAGGCGTGACAACTTCCCTCTCCAGTGCCCAATAAAAAAACACACAACCTTCCTCAAATCCAAAGAAAAGAGTATGACAACCAGGGGTGTTGGAACCAAAACTATTTCACAATCGTTTCATTTTGAACAGAACCATTTTTTTTTTTTTCCATTCCACTGTTACAAACAAAAAAAAGAACGGTTTATATGGGTCCTTTCTGTTACTTTTTATACCTCTGAAATCATTTTTTAAAAATATTTACATTAACATTAAATTACCCTACCAATCAGTGTGGATAGAGCAGCCTGCTTTTGAGCGTGCCATCTATTTACATGCATTCGACAGACGAGTGTAGGATGCGAGATGCGACTGAAATTTTGCTGGTGGGGAGAGTGCGAGAGAGGGTGGTGGAGAAGGCTTGGCTTGACACGCTGGGCATCTTGTTATGACATGCATTATCTGAATTAGGCCCACAGAATTATACCTACAGAGGAGTGGCTTCTATGATGGAACTCTGAATATCTTTGAACGTTATTTTCCACATATAACACAACAACGTGCATATGCAATTTCAGCAGCCAGGCTAGCAGACACTAGAATAGGTTTCTGAGTGAAAGAGTAGGGCTTTGCATAGGCACTTTGTTGTGTTTTGTGAGGAAAATAATGTTATTAACTGGTTCCATGCATTTAAAATAATGGTTCTGTTCCAGAACAGTATATTTCACTTTCGTTCGCGGTTCTGATTTTGTTCCTCAAAACAAATGTTGATTCTGTTCCATGACCGGTTCCAAACCCTGATGACAACCCTTAGCAGTAACCTAAAGTGTCCTGCATGACTGCCTCTCGTTTACAGTGTTTACTCAGATTTTAGTCAGAGTTTTGTACAGCGTGGCAGGAACAGCATTGGAGAGGGCCAGTCAGTGTTTCTCATCCTTCCATGCTGACAGCTCCTATTCATCTGGCACCCAGGATCACAAAGCAGATCATGCGGCAAACCAATCTGCAGAGGCCGGCTCCACCTGATCTGTGCTGCCTGGCTGTCCTCTCCAGTGGGTCTAGATGGCTGAGGGGCGGCGTGATCTCCAAGGCCCGGCTGAGAGGCAGGGAATCTGGGGAGTTAATGAGGGGGTTAGAGGGCCACTGAGACACAGATGGGCTGTCAGAGATGGATCAGTAGTCTGGGAAGAGGGATCACTTGTCTTTTCATTTCTCCTGTGCCAGGTCCCTGCACTGTGAATTTCACTGACCCCGAGGGCCACATCAAGATTCCACAGCAGCATTCTGCAGCGTTGTCGTCCGACCCTGCAGTGGATTGCATCTATGTGGTGACGGTCTACCTGGGATACGGGATTGAAGTACAGGTCAGTGAAAACGGGATACTGTCTAAGTTGTCCCTTTTATGGGGTTCACATCCATACACTTTCCCACATCTCAAGGTTTTAATGGAAACCTGCTCAGTGTGTTAATGTTAATGGAAATGAGAGGAGGGCTGTTAGGTCCAGGTTTGCCAATAGGCCTTGGGTTAGTGTTGCTGGACACACTGTTTTAGCACCACAATCCACTCTCTCTAGCACTCTCTCTCGCTCTTCCCTACCTTCATTTAACCTAATTATCATGGCTGTCGTTAGAGCCTGCGGCTCTGATGAAGTGTGTTACACCTTTATGCTATTTTCAGCTGCCCAAACGCTAATGAGCTACGCATCTATTGGAATCTCAAACTAACATAACACTTCAGCTTGCTCATGAAACAAATGGCTCATGTCAACATTTATGAGTGCAGCTTATTTATGCCATTACAAAGTCTTGAGCTTCACATGACTTCAAGGGGAAAATACAAGAAAAAAAATCAACTGCACTTCATGTTTAGCAAGTGTCTTTCTTGTAACTAGAGCAGTTTCAAAATAAAACCATTATAGTTATTCCTGAAAATGTTCTCTTGGAGTGGTAAGGGGAAATCTGAATTCAGCCAGGGCTGTTTGCTTGTTGTGTTTCTATTCATTCATGTGGAACTTGTTATCTCTGGGCTGTCACATCAACAGTCCCACCACAATCAATACAGACCCAGCAGCAGAGACACCACAGCATAGCGAAATGTTTAGTCAGCCGTCATTTCATAATGATCTAATGAGACACAATAGCCTACTAAAATTGCTTGCGAAAGCGTAGGTAAAAGACAAACCCCGAGTTCCATTTGCTAGCATGCATTCAGAGGGCCCTCACTTTGAATGCATCTCTTTCACTGGTCCCGTCTTGGCTGCATCCAATGTTTATCTATGGAAGCAGGCATCAGTCATTATTTTCTCCAGGGAAGGAAGGGATGGTGCGTCTCTTTCCCCTAGCAAAAATAATAATAAGTTACTTAAATTCATCTATGTGGAGTCTACATTAAATAGGTCAAAATGCATTTAGATTCATTTACATTTCCAGACAAAATGTATAAATCTGTATCGCATCAACAGTACCTTAGCAATAAGATTATCTCATAATTCATTGATTGAGTGTAAAATATATTTCACAATGTATTTATCATACATTGCATGATGCAATACAAACTGTGCATTTCATATCATTTATATAATTTTGTCTCATGGAAATGAACCAATTCTACTGCATAGTCAATTTCTTTAGCAATAGTTGCATACTACTGTAGTTTACAGTAAATACTTTAATCTTGGGTTGTGTTCCTAGTTCCTGGTTCAGTGGCCATGACTGTAGTACTGTGTTTTGATTAAATCGGAACAACAATTAATTGAATATACTCTAAATTGGTCACTGAGCAATCTTCCCTTCTTGATTTAAACACACAATCAAAAGAATCTCTCATTGAGCAAAATATATATTTGAGAACATGCTTTTTGTAAAGGGAAAGTATGTGTGGCATTGGCTAAGTAGGAGAATGAATTGCCTCTTGCACTGGACGGAGTAATTATGTTTTTCCCCATTGGCTGAAAGAGCCAGTCACAGACCACCAATTACTTAGCTAGAAGTATGCTGACCACAGGGACTTACTATGAAGTAACAATTTAAGTTAGACTTTTGTGCTTCAGATCATGACTAAACCACTACTTATCTCCATGGCCACATTGCATGTTGTTGGTATTTGTCTATCTTTCAGTTATGTGGATTGAAAGCCACCTTGCTTGTTTCTCTTAGTGAAAACTTTCCCTTAAATGAAAAGTAACTTTATACAAATCCTTCAGGACCTTTGACTACCAGGACTGATAGGGCCATTGTTCACTCAAGGTCATCTCCCGTTTCTGCACGATAAGGAGGCATGCAGTATAATTTAGTGTTTGCCTAAGCAAATGACAATGATACACCCCCACTCATGTCCCAATACCCTTTCAGCTATGCACTGGACTCAGAGATAACCTACATTAAACCCAGCCATGATTAAAAGGGTCATTGTTAAAGTCTCATGGCATGTTGCCTGAACACAGTGAGATGATCTGGTAAGTAAATCCATATGCACTCTCATTTCAGCACATTGTCTCTAAACATTAGGAACACCCTCCCCATTTTGCCCTCAGAACAGCCTCAGTTCATCGGGGCATGGACTCTACAAGGTGTCGAAAGTGTTCCACAGGGACACTAGCCCAAGTGGACTCCAATGCTTCCCACTGTTGTGTCAAAATGGCTGGATGTCCTTTGAGTGGTGGACCATTCTTGATATAGAAAGGAAACTGTTGAGCATGAAAAACACAGCAGCTTAACAGTTACGCTAAACCCTCCTACTGTGTTCCGGTCGAATTGGACTGGTTTTACTAGTTTTCTCTCTGAAAAATGTAGTTCATTTAATCAGATTGTCATAAGGTTCCATGACTTTGTCCACACAGGGCATCTGAACACACAAAACACATTTTGATGATTTTCAATACATTTTTGGTGTTTTATTTAACTTTTGTACTCCTGTGGTGTTCCCGGTCAAAAAGAACCGTTCATTAGAAATGAATGGGTGAGACTACAATTAAATTACACACACACACACACACACACACACACACACACACACACACACACACACACACACACACACACACACACACACACACACACACACACACACACACACACACACACACACACACACACACACACACACACACACACACACACACACACACACACACCTCACTCCCCTTCTTGGCTTCCATGGCAACCTGCACAGGAACCTTTCCCCAATATAATCTTTCCCCCGCGGGAACCACACCATTCTCACAAACAATCGCCAAATTGTTTCAATAATATATAGAACTTTTCTCACAGCTCTGGTATAAAAACATTTTTTGAGGCCTTGCTCACAATTCATTCTGTGGCAGCACAATGACCAAACGATATACTACTGTACGGTATGTGAGACTCTTGATCATATCTTTGATCATGACACTGGTGGGGAGGAGAGAGTCCTTGTTAAACTTTGACACAAAGTAGTTTGTGATAAATGGCACAATACGTTTCATCTGAGTATTTGCTATAGTCAATATAATCCATACGTTATGCTTCTTTTTTTTTAAACGCAGAAACAAGTTGTATGAGGTCAGGTCAATGAGGCCTACAGGCTATAAATAGCAAATAGAATTTCAAAACTTGTAATGTTCACAAGAACTTAAGTTGATAAAAAGATCTAACACAACATTAGGTGATAATATAAGTATTATTATGGATTCATAATCAGTTCTAATGGGGCGGTCATTTTGGACCAGGAACACAGAATGAATTAACATGAAAGGAACACAACAGGAGGGTTAAACCGGTGTTCCTGGCACCTACTAACATACCTCATTTAAAGGCACTTAAATCTTTTGTCTTGCCTATTCACACAAACAGAATCCATGTATCAATTGTCTCAAGGCTTAAAACACCTTATTTAACCTGTCTCTTCCCCTTCATCTACACTGATTGAAGTGGATTTAACAAGTGACATCAATAAGGGATCATATCTTTCACCTGGATTCACCTGGTCAGTCTATGTCATGAAAAGAGCAGGTGCTCCTAATGTTTTGTCCACTCAGTGTAAATATTTAGGCATATCATATGAAGTACGCCTCATGTGAAATCATTGTCAAAAGCGCAAGAGATACGGTTGCATGTAGGTCTAGATTATTTATGGATTCATCATACAGAAATATCAAAACATTATTTGAACAACTCCAAAGCAGTTGCATGTGGCGAAGGAACCACTGACTCGCTGCATTTTTCTATTAGCAAGACCCAGGCAGGTAACGCTTAACTGGCAAGGACAGCTCATGAGGTGTCCTAAATATTTGTTGACTTGGTGTGACTCTTATGACTAAAAAGAGGCTTCGTGCATAGCTTTTTTCAGCACCTATGGCCAATTTTCTACTATGACGCTTGGTGGATACGGGCCCTGATGAACCCATCCATTTCCTCAAGATGGAAGCAGATTTCTAATGCACTTAATTCCCGGCAACTAGCTGGAGACTCTCTAATAATAGCTTCAAATTTTAAAGGCTCTGTGAAATTCTTTTGTAAGAGGAAAACAGTCTGAGATGTCATCTGTGTGATTGTGAGTGTGATGCTGGGCCTTGCGAGAGGAGGGGGACGCCTCCGGGGCATGAAAGATCCTTCTTGATATCTTTCACCAGGGACACTGATGATGAAAAGAGCCGCAGAGATGTATTGATGCCTTCACTCCAGGCCAATTTTCCAAATGTACATAATTGAATGAGAAACCTTCTTCAAGTGGAGACGAGGGGTGTTTCTGAGAGAGAGGCCGCCCACTCCAGTCTGTGCCCCCTTGCTAAAAAGGAAATAGAGCCATGAAGAGGAAAATGTAAACTTCTCCATGTTTCATCTTAACTCTCCATTCTGTCTCCATTGAGAACACATGCATAGGCCAACATGGAAGTGGTTTATAATGAACATGAGACTGAGGGTAGGAGTGTTGTTATGAGTGTTGTTATCACCAGGGACAGTCCACGGAAGGGCTGCCTTCACTTTTAGGATTTGTAAGCCACCAGTACTGTTGTCCTGAAGTGAAACAGCTCAGTTGAATCTGCAACCATCACAAAGCATCTGACATTTACATGATGAAATACACTGAGCGTACAAAACATTAGGAACTTGTTTTTTCATACTTGGTTTTTCACGCTCAACAGTTTCCCGTGTGTTTCAAGAAGGCTCCACCACCCAAAGGACATCCAGCCATCTTGACACAACTAGAGTCAACATGGACCAGCAACCTTGTGGAACGCTTTCGACATCGAGTCCATGCCCAACGAATTGGGGCTGTTCTGCTGCAACTCAATATTAGGAAGATGTTCCTAATGTTTTGTACACTCAGTGTATAACCACAAGGATAATAAATAAACATGTTTTTTATTCGATTATTGAATTACCTACATCATGGTATTTCAAGGTATCCATCTGGAGCTCAATATCACATTGTTAAAAAAAATGTCTAAATTGGTTATGCCTATAAATTGGGCAATTGAAGGCATCTAGGAACTATGTTAACTTTGATTGTGTTTGATAAAAATTATAAACCTTTCAGCATTATCGGCAAGTGACTTGATTCTACTGTGCCAAAGCGATTTAGAGTTGTTAAACGTAGTGACGAGTGTGTTAATATAATGATAACCATCAGAATTGGTTAAAAAAAGGTTATGCATGCAAACATATGAGGCAATAATTAAGTGTTGGCAAACTGATCTTGTCAGAAAAAATGATATCAAATGTTTTATCATTGCAACATTTGATGTACAGTCACATTCATCATGGTTGTCTGAGCGACCCGTGATATAGAGTTCACAGCTGGCAATGCCTTATCGCCATTATTTATTCCCCAATTTGCAACAATGTCAATGAGCGTCATCACTATCTTTCCTTTGCTGTACCTCAAACTGTTGTGATTACCAGCTGAGAAAAAACTTTTATGAGTTGATTTTACTCCTGGCTCAGACTTTGTCTGGGCAGTGTCTTAACATCATCCCAAAACCTACTCTGAGCTGGAAGTTTTTTGTTGTTGTCTTCAAACAGGTTTTAACAGGATTCCTAAGACCTTTTCTGAGATGCTTTGTGTACACGGCCCAGATCTGATTAGGGATTTAAACTTCTGTGTAACGTATGCCTAGTTTGAGGGAAACCTGTTAGCCTGTGTGTCTATGCCCAAACACAAGCTAGTATTCAGGACGTGAGACCTGCTTAGAACTAAGGTTTAATGGTAGTCAACGGTGGGTGGTTGATTAATCCACATGGTCCCATTGAGTGAAGTGCCAAGACCGTGGCTCACAGTTT
Source organism: Salvelinus fontinalis (assembly GCF_029448725.1). Lineage (NCBI taxonomy): Eukaryota > Metazoa > Chordata > Actinopteri > Salmoniformes > Salmonidae > Salvelinus > Salvelinus fontinalis. The sequence continues at coordinate 39,676,848 of NC_074677.1, forward strand.
TATAAGTAAATGGAGAGCAGAAAGGGCTTCAGGATGTAGAGTTGGAAATTCAGAATTTCAGATGTTGCATTTACATGGGAGTTGCTGCTTTATGTCTAGGCAAATCAGGTGTATATTCCATTATGTGTTTTACATTTTTTACATAGATACACTACCGTTCAAAAGTTTGGGTCACTTAGAAAATTCCTTGTTTTTGAAAGAAAAACACATTTCTTGTCTATTATAATAACATCAAATTGATCTGAAATACAGTGTAGACATTGTTAATGTTGTAAATGACTATTGTAGCTGGAAACAGATGATTTTTTATGGAATATCTACACTCCTGTGTTCCAATGGCACGTTGTGTTACCTAATCCAAGTTTATCAGTTTAAAAGGCTAATTTATCATTAGAAAACCCTTTTTCAATTATGTTTGCACAGCTGAAAACTGTTGTCCTGATTAAAGAAGCAATTAAACAGGCCTTATTTAGACTAGTTGAGCATCTGGAGCATCAGCATTTGTGGGTTCGATTACAGGCTCAAAATGGCCAGAAACAAAGACCCTTCTTCTGAAACTCATCAGTCTATTCTTGTTCTGAGAAATGAAGGCTATTCCATGCGAGAAATTGCCAAGAAACTGAAGATCTCGTACAATGCTGTGTACTACCACCTTCACAGAACAGCGCAAACAGGCTCTAACCAGAATAGATATAGGAGTGGCTGGCCCCGGTGCACAACTGAGCAAGAGGACAAGTACATTAGAGTGTCTAGTTTGAAAAACAGACGCCTTACAAGTCCTCACCTGGCAGCTTCATTAAATAGTACCCACAAAACACCAGTCTCAGCGTCAACCGTGAAGAGGTGACTCCGGGATGCTGGTCTTCTAGGCAGAGCTGATGCCCCAGATACTCAACTAGTCTAAATAAGTCCAGTTTAATTGCTTCTTTAATCAGCACTACAGTTTTCAACTGTGCTAACATAATTGCAAAACGTTTTTCTAATGATCATTTAGCCTTTTAAAATTATAAACTTGGGTTAGCTAACACCACATGCCATTGGAACACAGGAGTGATGGTTGCTGATAATGGGCCTCTGTACGCCTATGAAGATATTCCATTAAAAATCATCTGTTTCCAGCTACAATAGTCATTTACAACATTAATAATGTCTACACTGTATTTCGGATCAATTTGATGTTATTTTAATGGACAAACAATGTGCTTTTCTTTCAAAAACAAGGAATTTTCTAAGTGACCCAAACTTTTGAACGGTAGTGGGCTTTTTTGGGCTTATGCAAATCATCAGCCTGGGAAATTGGGCCATGATTAGTTTTAGGCTTCCCACAGACACACATGGTAATAGCTATTGAATGTTTACTTCCTTATTTTTCTGTCCTTCCTGCAAAACGATATCCACATTACCCCTTCCCTGGCATTTCTAATACTCCAAACACCTCATTTACTACGAAAGACCTTGAATGGTTGAGCTTTTTCATCCCGCAAGGCTCTGGAGGGCTAAGATAAGTTTAGTTGGAGGGTGTTTGTTTGTATGTATGTATGTTTTTCTCCTGCTTGGAGTTTTGGCTCTATACTAAGGTTAATGGCACACACACACACACACACACACACACACACACACACACACACACACACACACACACACACACACACACACACACACACACACACACACACACACACACACACAACCGCGCTCTCAGTCAAACTTTTGATATAGTAGCTCTTGTTCTCTCTAGCCCCTCCAGTGGACTCCTATCTCAGCAGGCAGTCTCTGTGTAGTGGAATATGATGAAATGCTGGTTCTGGAAAGCATGCAGAGCCCTGTTTATCAGCCCACATCACTGAGGCAGGTAGCCTGATGGGATGAGTATGTCCATGTGAGGACAAACTGGACCCAACACACAGATTGAAACAGGGACTATAAGGCTCAGACCAGTGGATGAATGGGAAGAGGCCCTTGGACAAATGTGATAAAGGGCTGTACAGTCACATGCTAGGCCTAGTGTTCAGTTAGAGAGATAGAACAACTCAATAGACAGTCTCGCACCTCCCTCTCTGGTGACGGCAGCTATTGATTGAAGCCAGGGCATGTGTTACCACTCCAAATCATCTGCCACTCAAGGAGGCTGTACTGTCTGCAGGATGTCACAGGATCAATCTGCCCAGGCTCCTAGGACTGTAATGAAATGGACATGTAAACCTGTGTCATGACTGTCCACGAGCATCCAAATAGGTCAGATCAGGTTTGCAATGAATAACTTCAATCAGACCCCCTTTTAACTGGAGAGGGGGGTAGGAAATAGCTGATGGGGATTGACACTCACGTCCTTTTGTAAATCAAAGCAGAAGATCCAGGCCTGTGCTCTCCAAATTCACCAAAGGAATGTTTCTATTTAAAAAAAAATGTTTTAAACTTTATTTAACCAGGCAAGTCAGTTAAGGACACATTCTTATTTACAATGACGGCCTACCAAAAGGCAAAGGCCTCCTGTGGGGACAGGGGTTGGGATTAAAAATGTAAAATAAATCAAATATAAATATAGGACAAAACACTCATCACGACAAGAGAGACAACACAACACTACATAAAGAGAGACCTAAGACAACAGCATAGCATGGCAGCAACACATGACAACACAGCATGGTAGCAACACAACAAAACAACAACATGGTAGCAACACAACATGGTAGCAGCACAAAACATGGTACAAACATTATTGGGCACAGATAACAGCACATAGGGCAAGAAGGTAGAGACAACAATACATCACACAAAGCAGCCACAACTGTCAGTAAGAGTGTCCATGATTGAGTATTTAAATGAAGAGATTGAGATAAAACTGTCCAGTTTGAGTTTGTTGCAGCTCGTTCCAGACGCTAGCTGCAGCGAACTGAAAAGAAGAGCGACCCAGGGATGTGTGTGCTTTGGGGACCTTTAACAGAATGTGACTGGCAGAATGAGTGTTGTATGTGGAGGATGAGAGCTGCAGTAGATATCTCAGATGGGGGGATTGAGGCCTAAGAGGGTTTTATAAATAAGCATCAACCAGTGGGTCTTGCGACGAGTATACAGAGATGACCAGTCTACAGAGGAGTATAGAGTGCAGTGATGTGTCCTATAAGGAGCACTGGTGGCAAATCTGATGGCCGAATGGTAAAGAACATCTAGCCGCTCGAGAGCACCCTTACCTGTCGATCTATAAATTACATCTCCGTAATCTAGCATAGGTAGGATGGTCATCTGAATCCGGGTTAGTTTGGCAGCTGGTGTAAAAGAGTAACAATTACAATAGAGGAAATAAAGTTTAGATTTAACTTTAGCCTGCAGCTTTGATATGTGCTGAGAGAAGGACAGTGTACCATCTAGCCATACTCCCAAGTACTTGTACCTCAAGCTCTAAACCCTCAGAGGTAGTAATCATACCTGTGGGGAGAGGGGCATTCTTTTATACCAAACCACATGACCTTTGTTTTGGAGGTGTTCAGAACAAGGTTACGGGTAGAGAAAGCTTGTTGGACACTAAGAAAGCTTTGTTGTAGAGCATTTAACACAAAATCCGGGGAGGGGCCAGCTGAGTATAAGACTGTATCATCTGCATATGAATGGATGAGAGAGATTCCTACTGCCTGAGTTATGTTGTTGATGTAAATTGAGAAGAGCGTGGGGCCTAGGATCGAGCCTTGGGGTACTCCCTTGGTGACAGGCAGTGCCTGAGACAGCAGATTTTCTGACTTCATACACTGCACTCGTTGAGAGAGGTAGTTAGCAAACCAGGCCAAAGACCCCTCAGAGACACCCCTCTGAGACCCTAATACTTCCATATCAAAAGCTTTGGCCAACTCAATAAACATTGCAGCACAACATTGCTTAGAATCAAGGGCAATGGTGACATCATTGAAGACCTATAAGTTTGCAGTGACACATCCATAACCTGAGCGGAAACCAGATTGCATACCCAAGAGAATACTATAGACATCAAGAAAGCCAGTCAGTGTGCTTTTTTCCCACTGAAACTCGAACACGTTCAAAAGCAAATACTGGAATAATATTTCTAACGTATAACGCAGGGAATGGTCAGAGGCGATCTATAGAACACTACTGTCATTTTGTTTGTTATTTTGTGATGTCATTAAAAATGTTATAAAGGAAATACGGTAACTTAGAAAGTATTCCCACTACATAGATTAAGTTTCCATACTATGGGTTGTGCATTAAATATAAAAAATGATTAAAGTGTTTTTGTTAATTGAGGGATGGGATTTGAGAAGTTATGAGCTAATTGCTTTCCGTAACTTTGCACATTGAGTAATCACCGTCCCGAAGTGAACCGGAACCTCCCCTGTCGGTGCCGGAACCGCCCCTGTCGAGCAAAAGGTGTAAATGATGGGTTATGAATTAACTAATTGATCCAGAGAAAGCGTGAAGTGGCAGCTGTGCATTTAAAATGGTTTGAACTTTGAATCTCAACACAAGGTGGAGACGATAAACTCACCTCCCGGATAATCAGGTACGGCTGACTAACTGTCCTAAGTAAGGTATTTTCGAAAGCTAATTTAAGTAGGACCATCCTGTTACTCTGCTCAAACCATCGTATCATGCTACTCTCATCACTCCACTGGGGAACCTTCGATACGGCTGACTAGCCTAGCTTCAAAGAAGCATCTTCAAGAGCGAATGGAAGGGTAGTGCTACAGAGGGTAGTACGTACGACTCAGGACATCACTGGGGCCAAGCTTCCTGCCATCCAGGACCTATATACTAGGTGTCAGAGGAAAGGCCAAAAAATGGTCACAGACTCCAGTCCCCAAGTCATATACTGTTTTCTCTGCTACCACATGGCAAGCGGTACCGGAGCGCCAAGTCTAGGACCAGAAGGCTCCTTAACAGCTTCAACACCCAAGACATAAGACTGCTGAACAATTAACCAAATGTCCACCGGATTATTTACATTGACCCCCCCTCCATTGTTTTTTTACACTGCTGCTACTTGCTGTTTATTATCTATGCATAGTCATTTTACCCCTACCTACATGTACAAATTACCTCGACTAACCTGTCCCCCCGCACATTGACTCGGTACCGGTACCCCTTGTACATAGCCTCATTATTGTTATTTTATTGTATTACATTTTCTGTTTTACTTTCATTTTTTTGGTAAATATTTTCTTAACTCTTTCTTGAACTGCACTGTTGGTTAAGGGCTTGTAAGTAAGCATTTCATGGTCAGGTCTACACGTTGTATTCGGCACATGGGACAAATAAAGTTTGATTTGAAAATTAACTCTGTAGTTGTGTTCAGTACTACACAACAAGTCACCGGATACCGGACAACCACGAAGAAGGACAACAGTAGAAGAGTTGTTGGAACCATTTTGGACAATCAGAGCCTTACAAGCATGCCGCGAAAGGCTCAACCCCCTTTCCAAGGCTGCCCTATTCACCGAAAGATCCCCGGCGAACCCAGGCATTTCACGTAAATACATTAAGGATTTCTTGCTCAAAGCGCGCAGCAGTTCGTGTGCAAAGTATATGGTTATTGTAGGTGAGAGTAGTTTCTGAATGTGGCTTTGTTAAGTGTCTCTGTCCTTCTCTCTCCCTCTCCATCTCTTCTTTAACAAGCATCCATGTTGTTGTCATTCCACTAGGGAACTGTTTTCAGCATAATAAGTCTCCAGTCAATAAATAGTGTGTGTGTTTATCCTGTGTTCTCATTTAATTAGCTAGTAAATACATAATTAAACCAATTTCTGTAGTACTGATTCATAAGTAAGGCTCTGGCTTTTGCAGATGCAAGGAGGATACGACTGTTCAGAATGGTGATATGATACGAGGTTATGATTAATAAGTTGACTGTTTATAGATGAGATAGGTAAAGACCTTTTAGAGTTTAATTCGGGAGATGGTAACTCTTTAAAGAACCGCTCTCATGGTGCCCCAAATCCTAATTAGTTCATTGTTACATGATTAATTTAATCGGGTAACAATTAAACATAGTTAGTTAATTAGATACATAACAGTCTTTAGATGAATGTTAAAGTCTAGTCATGACACCTGAGAGTGCCCTGCAGAGTGGCATGTTGTCCAGAATGTCAATGTCAGCTCTAGTGGATAAGGTGCCGGATTCTGTAGACAAGGACATATATCCAAGCCTGACCCACTGCACATGCATTGCATATCCTTGAATAGTAACAGGTGTGAGATTATGTTAAGGATTCAGTATCTCTGTTTATCTCTAATCCTTAACATAATCTCACACCTGTCACTTTAATTTCTACTTACTTCTCATTTATTAAGTGAATTGACTAATAAAAAGGAGTGAATATGCATTGTATATTGGTGCTGCCACCAGGGGCAAGACAGGGTTGAAGCATCTCTTATGGATCACTTCTTCAGAATTACAGTTATTATGAGTTTGTATTCATCTCTCTCACAGCAGCTCAATTATTAAGGGTTCTGTTCTGAGGTGCCTCCCATGTGCATATTTCTCTCTCTCTGTATAGATTCTACTCGAGGAGGGATTTAATTACTATCTTCACTGTTGGATGAATCAATAAAACGCATGCATAAGCGCACACACATTAATTATATCTCATAGTAAACTGTATGAAAACACAAGCGCACACCACACACTAAAATACATTTTGACCATGAAAAGTCAAAGGGAAGTGCAAACATGATTCTCTTTTTATAGGATACATCTATGATAATGCCCTACAGTATGTGAAATAGAGAATGTTGTTCAGTAGAGCCTCAGGAGTTTCCTCATAAATCTATTTTTTTCCCCCTCATAAATCTAATTTTCTTTTTTATAATCCAAGGAGAAATAATATTTTTCAATGTTATGTGCTCTCAACATGTTACCCTTTGATACTCGTAGCTCCCCTTGTTACCAATCATTAACAGTCAGACAGTACATTAGATCATTTTCTTGACCAGAAATGTGGATTCTCCTCAGTTAACTACTGAAGGGCATTCTCGTAATGCATCATCTGTGTCTTTCAGCTTAATCACCAACTATTACAACCCCAAACTCAATAAAGACTTGGCTTGGACACCCTGCCACTGATTGAGTAAATTGCTGTTGTTGTAATGACTCTTGAAGATGTTTGTGAGAAGTGGTCACCCCTCCACTTTCCTTTGATTAGTTTAGTTCCCCGAAAGCTCATATATACTGTACATACTCTGACTGTGAACTTGAGGTCCAGACCTGACCAAGTAAGCTGACTTCATACAGTATATCAGTGGCCATCAGAGTGTATTAGAGGGTGAGATGGAGGGAGCGTGAAAGTCTCTAGCGGCCATGATCTAGCCAGACAGACAGGATGAACGGACGGCCGCTCCAAGCACCCGCTACTCACACTAATAATAACCTCAGCCTTGATTGGATGGGAAACATTGACAAGACTATGAAGGACAAAGTAGCATCGTACATCTCCTTTTACTATCCTACCCTATTCTGTCATGCTGTGATCACAATCTCTTTGACTCTCCACACATATTCTCCTGTTCCACAGCTACGCGAAATTTGAGAAGCCATAGACCTAATATGTGACCGACCGGCTCAATTCGGTCTTATGTAGAAAAATGTGAAATGTTGTTTTTTACATTGGATAAATGTAGAGAGCTAGAAAATGGTATATCATACACTGCAGTTGAGGAACGATGGGAAAGTATTTCTGCTTTGAAAGTTGATAAACTTGTAACCTCACTTTTGAGAAAATGGCCCTTGAATAGTCTTGCTACCTACTGGAGAGCTTTTCTTTGTCTCCACCCATTCAGCATCGTTCACACCCTTTTAAGCTTTAGCCCCACCCATCTCTTTAAGGATTCACATTTGAGGCTATTTGAGCTGGTCAGTGTGTGTAGGTAATCCTGTCTAACGCAGCTTTTTTTAAATGTATTGCGTAGTTAAACTACATAAGTGTTGCTCTCCACTTTCTGTAGGACCGAGTTTTGAAATCAGTGGAATTAGAGTAAGATAGCTAAGGAGATGGAGAAAACAGCTGTCTCCGGATTACATCTTCAAACTAAGGGCAACCGTGTCGTCGGTGACAGGAGACACATCCATCCATGATGCATACGGGTAAAATAGTCTAGCTAGCTACATTTTCAGATATTACACATTTCTAATTTGACAGAAACTGGTTTAATTTCAAGTTAACCTGTCTGACTCTGGCGTTCCGCCAGCGGAACTCCTCCCACATTCCACTGAAAAGGCAGAGCGCGAAATTCAAAATATATTTTTTTGAAATATTTAACTTTCCCACATTAACAAGTTCAATACAGCAAATGAAAGGTACACATCTTGTGAATCCAGCCAACATGTTCGATTTTTAAAATGTTTTACAGCGAAAACAGCACGTATATTTATGTTAGCTCACCCCCAAATACAAAAAAGGACAGACATTTTTCACAGCACAGGTAGCATGCACAAAGCCAACCTAACTAACCAACAAACAACTTCATCAGATGACAGTCTTATAACATGTTATTCAATAAATCTATGTTTTGTTCGAAAAATGTGCATATTTCAGGTATAAATCATAGTTTACATTGCAGCTACAATCAGAAATTGCACCGAAAGCAGCCATAATAATTACAGACACCAACGTCAAATACCTAAATACTCATCATAAAACATTTCTGAAAAATACATGGTGTACAGCAAATGAAAGACAGGCATCTTGTGATTCCAGCCAATATTTCCGATTTCTTAAGTGTTTTACAGCGAAAACACAATATAGCGTTATATTAGCTTACCACAATAGCCAGAAACACAAGCCATTCCCCAGTAGTAAAAGTTAGCGATCGTGACAAACCAGCAAAAGATATATAATTTTTGACTAACCTTGATAAGCTTCATCAGATGACAGTCCTATAACATCAGGTTATACATACACTTATGTTTTGTTCGAAAATGTGCATATTTAGAGCTGAAATCAGTGGTTATACATTGTGCAAACGTAGCATCTTTTTCCCACAACGTCCGGATATTTTTCTGACACTTTTTCTGACACACATATTCTGACCAAAGACTATTCATAAACATAACAAAAAAATACATGTTGTATAGGACATGATAGATACACTAGTTCTTAATGCAATCGCCGTGTTAGAATTCTAAAAATAACTTCATTACGACATCCAGCTTAGGTATAGCGAGAGAGTACCCAAAAGCTGGGCGCAAACGACCAACATGTTCGACAGATATATGAAATAGCATCATAAAATGGGTCCTACTTTTGCTGATCTTTCATCAGAATGTTGTATAAGGGGTCCTTTGTCGGGAACAATCGTTGTTTGGATTTAAAACGGCCTTTTTCCCTCTCGATTTAGCAAGCACACTTGCCAAGTGGCGCGAATCTCTCCATGTCAACAAACGGAAGAGAACGGAACACGGCAAAACTCCCAAAAAAATTTCAATAATCTGATAAAACTATATTGAAAAAACATACTTTACGATGATTTGGTCACATGTATCAAATAAAATCAAAGCCGGAGATATTAGTCGTCCATAACGGCAGCTTATCAGAAGGCAAATCCAGGTCCCTCCTTGCGCTCTCAGGAAACTGGTGACACGTCATGCCAAGAGCTATGATTCGAGTCCAGATCAAGTTACACACTCAATTTCTTCTCTCACTGCTTGTCGACATCTAGTGGAAGACGTATGAAGTGCATCTAAACTAATAGATAGGCAGCCCCTAGAAGAGTTCATCGATTTCAGATTTTCCACTTCCTGTCAGGAAGTTTGCTGCAAAAGGAGTTCTGTTTTACTCACAGATATAATTCAAACGGTTTTAGAAACTAGAGAGTGTTTTCTATCCAATAGTAATAATAATATGCATATTGTACGAGCAAGAATTGAGTACGATGCCGTTTAAATTGGACACGATTTTCCCCCAAAGTGAAAACAGCGCCCTCTGTCCTCAACAGGTTAAAGTGTACTGTTAGCTAGCTATCTTTAGCTGGCTGGTTCGCTAGCTAACGTTATGTGTTTGATCTTATTATTTGAATCTCAGAGCCATTTTCTTGGTTATTTAAAGCTTCATTTTAGCTAGATAACAGTGAACCTGGTTGGTTAGCTACCTGCAGATTCATGCAGATTAGTAACTTAATGAGTTGGGATTATAGTTCATTGTTTAGCTAGCTACATATATTTACAATAGACTCCACTATGCAAGTATTCATTTCAATAGAATGTCACTGCAACAACGGTTGCTGGTAAATTTTCTCTGGCTATCTACTCCAATTTTAGACCACAGGTAAGATAGTCTAGCTAGCTACATTTTCAGATATTACACATTTCTAATTTTGACATAAAGCATTTCAAGTTAGTGTACTGTTAGCTAGCTAGCTAACGTTAGTTGGCTGGCTCGCTAGCTAATGTTTTGTGTGTGATCTTATTATTCATACCTCAGAGCCATTTCCTTGGCTAATTATAGCCTAATGTTAGCTAGCTAATACCCTGATGAAGACAGCTTGTCTGTCAAAATGTTGGATATTAGGTAAAAAAATGATTGCATCTGAGCTCCTAGAGTGTGCGGCTCTCCTTTTTCTAATGTTAGCTAGCTAACATTGAACCTGGTTGGAGCTACCTGCATATTCATGCAGGATAGTAACGTTATGAGTTGCAATTATGGTTCATTGTTTAGCTAGCTAGCTAGCTACATGTCTTAACAAAAGACTCCACTTTGCATGTAACCATTTGGGTGCATTCATAAATTCAGTATGTCCATCTACTCCGATTTCAGAGCTCGTCTGAGTGTGCCAGAGCGCAGAATAACTGCTGAATTTCCAAACCCTCAACACCCGTTGAATATGGCCGGTGTCGGTAATGTTAGCAAAAAAAAACAAAAAAACGTAATTCCCACGGGGGGACCAGGGTTCAATTCCCATGGGGGGACCAGGATGAATATGTATGAACTTTCCAATTTGTAAGTCGCTCTGGATAAGAGCGTCTGCTAAATGACTTAAATGTAAATGTAAATCTAATTAAATTGTTGCCAGCAGCACAGTTGCAATCACCTACACTCTGGATAACATAAAAACAGCCTAACCAGCTCTGCTAGGGCGAGTAATTATGTTGAATGGCAAACAGTATGGCAAGTAGGAGTAAAGATGTGTTAAGCAACAGGAATTGGGCAGTGGTTTAAGCCCACACGTTGGTTCTCCCCTCTTTCCTTGCATATCCCTGTAAGTAGCAGTGTTGAGCAGGAGGCTGACAGGCCTGTCAGGAGGAATGGTGTGTGCAGCATGCAGGCTTCCTGCTGATAGTCACTCATCATTGAGGGTCACTGTGTACTGCTCTTATTGCTGTTTCCCATAGATAAGTGGGCCGAGAGGCTATCTGCAGCACAGAGTGCAATAGTATCATAATCTCAGTGACTCCTATTTCCCCAGTCAGTCTCTGCTATCACTACTGTTACAGTCCAGTTCATTCAGATACCCGCTATTTACCTGTATTTCCCCTGGTGATGATTCTATAGATTACAGGGCTTTTTGAAACCTTTCCTTCATTGCTATAATGCCTGGTTGTGATATGAATGGTTCTCAGAAGAGCTGACCATCTTCTCCACACAGACACTCCAGCTGGTTGTCAATCAGTGCACTGTCAGTCTAATGTAATTTCACCAATAATGAGCATTGATATTGTCAGTTTTAGAAGTGGTGGGGAAAATAACCTGTCGGGGGGTCTGCGGGTCTTCCCCTGAATTTTTTGGGACATCTATAGCTCATTTCCTGCATTTTCACACAATCGAATATGCTGTCTCTATTTAGAATAAAAAGTAAGCAAAAATGCCCACAGTCATAAAGCCACGTAAGATATCATTATTCAATATGTTTAAGTGATTAATTAATAGACTGAACTAGATTCAAGGTAATTAAATTACAAATATTGTGTTGCACCTTTAACCAATAGCCTAACAAAGGAACAACTCTTGAAAAAATGCAGACTTTTGATTTTCTTTATTAAGACATCCTCTATATCAAATTTCAGACCGACCAGGAAGCCCAAGCCGCCTGCACGACCGACCCCCACCAGTCTAGTCAATAGATCAATTCTCTCTCAACGCAATTTCCTTCCCAGTTCACACCTTACATTTTTTTTATTCCCAAGTTAAAGGTTTAGAAACAAAAGAACTAAACAAAAAACAACAACATATACATCAAATATACAGTAATGCACAGAAACAGCAAATCCTCTATATAATTCATCTCATAGGACTAATAGTACTGTAGAGCTATTTTTGCTTGCACACAATATAGCTGGGTCACTCCACTCCTGTCCCTAGGGGTCCACCACCCTGCAGCGCCCCAACCCAAGACACCCCACTCAGCTTTAGGATCTTAGTGAAACATTGTTAGGCCAATACCAGAGTGACGGCAGACCCCCAGGGCCAGGACTAATCAGCCCAGCGGGCTAGGGATTACCTAAATAAGTATCTCCCCTGATGTGGGCATGTTTTCAATACAAACACCCTTTGTCATACTGAATTCTATATAAGGCCTCTCGACCTCATGAAAAGTGCCCAATCTTGTAATAAATCATATCTAGTGATACATAAATTGACATTGTGGGATGATAACCAACCTTCTAATTAACGACAATGCATGCCTATAAATGCATGCCTACACAGTTTCTTCACATAACAGTCTCCAGTATCAACATTTCCAAGCAAACTTAAACAGGTAGAATCTGTAGACATGCTGAGATAAAAGAACATACTCTTTGCCTTCACAAGACCATAACATATGCAAATATGTCTCCTTTTGTGCTTTACACCTCCAGCAGAGGAAGTGCATTTCTGAGTGCATGATATTCAGTTTCACTGGCATATAGTGCATTCTATGGATTGTGTGAAGGTCTTCCTCACATTTTTGTTTTACATGTTTTATGTCATTGGGAAAAGCATCTATCAACCCTTGATACAGTTTGGAAATCATCTTTGGAGGATTGTCAGACTGCCTTAAAATAGCATCTGTCCTGTCCAGTGTTTGCTGTATAGAGAGAATAAAGCGTTGTATCTGAAACAATTCACCTCACCTCCGCCACAGGCTGGTCTACCCTGGCTGCCTGACCCTGCTGAGACCCCTGTCACCATCTGATCCTCTTAAAATGAGGCATGACAAAGAATGACCTTGTTGTACATTTATACATTGTATTATCCAAGACTAGAAACAATGGTTTAATCATTGAAATTACCATTATTTCCAGATCTCAGACTGCAGCTTTAAGCTTAAACTGCTGTCTTGTAGCTACTGTATGTCTACCCATCAGATCAAGATGGAACTATGTGTCATTCACTGATATTGTTAATATAATAATATTTTGAAGATAAATACACAATGCACAGGATGAGAGGACTAGAGTTAATGATCAATAGGAGTTGGTTTTCAGTTCAACATCTGTCTAGAATCTGTTGAATGTCACTCCTAAACTCAGAGCTACGTGTAACATAAATTGCTAACATTAATATACTGCAAAATTCACCTGAGCTCCGTAAACTGGTCTTCCCTTGCTGTTTGTCAACATCTGATCCTGCTAAGACATGATCAGCATAGTGGTGTGTACTGACTGCACGAGAGTGTTGCATTCCCGCGGGATGCCTGCAGGTCCCGACAGAGATCATTGCGCCGCGGACGGCATTTTTCATGCTACGAGCAGGAGCGGGGGATCAGCCAGTCGACAGTGGGATGAAAATATTTTTGTTGTCCCACAGATCATGTGTAAACGGTCCTCTTTCTGATTTGTATGCGTTAGCCTACCTATTGTATTAAAACCACATATTTTTCACATTATTCACACACTCGTGAATTCGTGAGAGTTCAAATCCGCCTAGTATTTGAAATAGAGTAGGCTGCCTACATGGGCGAAGAATCACTTGGCAGTTAACTTGAATATGAAATGAAATTCAATGTCATTAGACTAGTTCACTAGTGTCTGTAAATAAATATTAATAATGGAAAGAAGTGGAGGGCGCTCAACCAACGTGAATCAAAATACAATCAATAAATGTCACCATCGTTGAAAAGGAAAAAGCACAATGGGCACATAGGTTAGGCTACTATGGTGAGCGAGTGTTGCGCCTTTTCATTTTCAATAAGTATTGATTACCTATTTATTTTTCTCTGCCTGACAAATCGTCTTCCTAAAAGGTAGGCTATATCCTATAGGCCTATGCAAAGCGTAGCCAGTGTTGCTGTCATCATTCTTGCTGCTTCCAGTTCAGTTCCATACCTGCGAGATCAGGTGTGCATTTGGTCTCAATGAAATAGAGTAGGCTATTGTCACGTAGCTAGGAGTGATGGGTATGGAATCAGGCGCAGAGAGCAGAGGTTTAGGGGAAAACCGTATTTATAGCCAAAACAGAAGGCGCAAAATAAAGACTGACCCAAAACAGGACACCAAACAGTCCGGAAAAATGCACAAAACATAACCTTCCACGACAAAACAGAAAACAAGCCCGCACAAAAGCAGGCAGGCATAAAAGGCTTAAATAGCCCTGCAATAACCCCCAAACAAGAAATAGGTGAAACCAATAAAGACATAACTAACAGAAAAAAGAAAAGGGAATCGGTGGCAGCTAGTAGACCGCTGACGACGACCGCCAAGCGCCGCCCGAACAGGAATAGGAGCCACCTTCGGTGGAAGTCGTGACAGCTATAGCCTATGCATGGGCAGAGAAGCACAGGGAAGTTATCTTTCCAAAGAAATGTACTTCCTAAACAGGCCTACGATTAGGCTATAGTTTACTACATTGCCTAGAAATAGGCCTAAATGTTGATCACCCATATTTCTCCATCAAAAAATGTTCCCACTCCTAAAAGGTAGGCTATAAAAATAGCTCAGGAGAAAGTGCAAGTCTCTCCAACTTTGCTCTCTTCAAACTATATCTAGCATATTGGCTGATATAGCCCAGTAATGCAATATAATAGCCATGTGAATCTCTGGTAATTTAATTAAATGTATTTTTGCACATTTTATATTGCCTATAGGGTGCAAAATTGCTGGGACCATGGCTGGCAAGTGAACTGTATCTCATTCACCTAAAATAACATTGCGGGACTGCAGTTGGGTTTGGGACCAGTTCCTGCGGTAGCGGGTGAGAGTCCGACAGAAAGCCAACAGATGGACCGGGATGAAGAAATCAGTCCCACGCAGACCTCTACTGTGCACCATGACAGTGACGCCTGTAACGTTAGAGCTGTTTATTGCTGTGTCAATGTGAAAAGTAGGGAATTAGCAAGGGAAACTGACAGATCAATAACGTTACATTGCCATACTGACTAATACAACTCACATTGCACCGAAAAAACGGTAGAATATCAATCTTCAATCGTTTGACCGATGGTTTCATCATTTTATTCAGGTCTAGTGTGAATGAGGCAAAAATAATAGCTACTGTTGGCAAACTTTTTGCCAGCTCTCTCTCGAATGGTACATCAACTGGTGAAAGCTAGTCAAGTTCATTTACTTATGAATGGACAAAACATTTCCATATAAACAACAGCTGTTAGTAATAATAGCCAAGCTCATATCGCTATCTGACAGATAACAAGATGCTAAAGCTGACCTGGCTATGGTAGCTACTAGCTAGTCTAGCTTATTAATTCCCCTCAGTCGAGAGGGATGAAACATTAGCTAACGTTACATGTCAGTTACAATTCTAGCTCAGCACTGCAAATAAACACGTTTTTTTCTGTTAAGTTAAACAGCAGGTACCTTGCCATCTATGTCAATCAACTAATTAGTAGCCAGTTTCTGCTCTGCTTGCTTTTACAACTCGGTGAAAGAGCGCAACACATACGCATTGAACTGTGCTCAACTCTCCTGTGCTGGTCCAGCCAGCCTTCCAGAAGCTTTGCCTTCAAACAGGTCGCTCTATGGTGTCCGTGCAGTCCTAAATCCAGCTGGCTTTATACTCCAAACAGCCTACCGGACCGCTGCACCGGAGGCATCTGCATGGTCCTAAAGCACACTTTTTTGTATCACATTGCAATTGGGGGAGGGACAACATTTTTATTTCAGAATGTGGGGGGGACATGACCCCCCCGTCTCCCGTCACCAGTGAAAGTTGTGCCCCTTGATATACCCTACCATGTCCTTGCAAATTGCTACTGAGCTTTTTGGAATCCATAGTGCTTCAATTGCACCAGACAGCACTGTTTAAAACTTTTGAAAATAGTTATCCCACCCTGGAGTTATTGGTATGGACAGGCATGGCAGAGAGATCAAGATCAGAGCTGATGGTGAATGTATATAGTCATTCTGCTAAATGTTTGGTTGATGTTT
Organism: Salvelinus fontinalis; assembly: GCF_029448725.1. Lineage (NCBI taxonomy): Eukaryota > Metazoa > Chordata > Actinopteri > Salmoniformes > Salmonidae > Salvelinus > Salvelinus fontinalis. Next base: position 39,693,145 of record NC_074677.1, read on the forward strand.
GATCTTGAATCTTGAATCTTTGATCTTGTAGCAGCTATGCCGACAGTAGTTAGACTGTAGCTTTAAAAAAAATAATCTTTAACTAGGCAAGTCAGTTAAGAACACATTCTTATTTACAATGACAGCCTACTGGGGAACAGTGGGTTAACTGCCTTGTTCAGGGGTAGAACAACAGATTTTTACCAGCTCGGGGATTCGATCCAGCAACCTTTCGGTTACTGGCCCACAGCTCTAATCACTAATCTACCTGACGCTCCTAAGCTTTGCTTAGTGGGTATAGTTTAGATGTACTTCTGAGGCTGATGGCGATGATATAACCTTACATGCTAGACTAACTTACTCTCCCTTTAAAATCCATGAGGCGACACGGGCCATTTCTTCTCAATAAAAGTAGACATACACTGAGTGTAAAAATATTAGGATCCATTATTGATGTCACCTAACTTAAATCCACTTCAATCAGTGTAGATGAAGGGGAGGAGAGTGGTTAAAGAATAATTTTGAAGTCTTGAGAAAATTGAGACATGGATTGTGTGTGTGTGTGTCAGTCAGAGGGTGAATGGGTAAGACAAAAGATTTAAGTGCCTTTGAATGGGGTATGGTCAAGAACTGCAACACTGCTGGGTTTTTTATTAAGCTCAACAGTTTCCTGTGTGTATCAAGAATGGTCCACCACCCAAAGGACATCCAGCCAACTTGACACAACTGTGCATTGTAGTCAACATGGTCAGCATCCCGATGGGAAGCTTTTGACACCTTGTATGCCGCGACTAATTGAGGCTGTTCTGAGGGCAAAAGGGGTGCAACTCAATATTAAGAACTGTTCTTCAGTGTATATCCTTCTCTGTGCATACACAGACACAGTATGTTACGTAGACCTAGCTCCTTTAAAATGCATTACATAAACCGCTGTCACGATCGTCTTCGTGAGAGAGAGAGAGGACCAAGGCGCAGCGCGTGAAAAATACATCTTCTTTTAATGAAGGAAAAAAACAAACACTTACAAAATGAACAAAACAAACGATCGTGAAGCTAAACTGAACTAAGTGCACACATGCAACATAGAACATAGACAACTACCCACAAAAGCCTACTGCCTATGGCTGCCTTAAATATGGCTCCCAATCAGAGACAGTGAATGACAGCTGTCTCTGATTGAGAACCAATCTAGGCAGCCATAGACATAACTAGACAACATTACTCTACTCTGCCCCATACACATACAACACCCCTAGACACTACAAAACACATACATTTCCCATGTCACACCCTGACCTAACTAAAAAACATAAAGAAACCAAAGAATACTAAGGCCAGGGCGTGAGAGTACCCCCCCCCCCCCCCCCCCCAAAGGTGCGGACTCCGACCGCACAACCTGAAATAGAAAGGGGAGGGTACGGGGTGGGCCCCATCATGGCGGCGGCTCGGGTGCGGGACGTGGCCCCCACTCCACCATTGTCAATACCCGCTTTGGTAGCCTCCTCCAAATGGCCACCCTCCAAATTAACCCCACCGGACTAAGGGGCAGCACCGGACTAAGGGGCAGCTCCGGACTAAGGGGCAGCTCCGTGCTGGCTGGCGGATCCTGGCTGGCTGGCTCTGGCTGATCCTGGCTGGCTGGCTCTGGCGGATCCTGGCTGACTGGCTCTGGCGGATCCTGGCTGACAGGCTCTGGCGGATCCTGGCTGGATGACGGCTCAATGCTGGATGACGGCTCTGGCTGGTCATGGCTGGATGACGGCTCTGGCTGGTCATGGCTGGATGACGGCTCTGGCTGGTCATGGCTGGATGACGGCTCTGGCTGGTCATGGCTGGATGACGGCTCTGGCTGGTCATGGCTCGCTGACGGCTCTGGCTGGTCATAGCTCGCTGACGGCTCTGGCTGGTCATGGCTCGCTGACGGCTCTGGCTGGTCATAGCTCGCTGACGGCTCTGGCGGTCATGGCTCGCTGACGGCTCTGGCTGGTCATGGCTGGCGGAAGGCTCTGGCTGATCCTGTCTGGCGGAAGGCTCTGGCTGATCCTGTCTGGCGGAAGGCTCTGGCTGATCCTGTCTGGCGGAAGGCTCTGGCTGATCCTGTCTGGCGGACGGCTCTGAAGGCTCATGGCAGACGGGCGGCTTTACAGGCTCATGGCAGACGGGCAGCTTTGCAGGCTCATGGCAGACGGGCAGTTCATGCGGCGCTTGGCAGACGGACAGTTCAGACGGCGTTGGGCAGACGGGCAGTTCAGGCGCCGTTTGGCAGACGGGCAGTTCAGGCGCCGTTGGGCAGACAGCAGATTTTGGCCGGCTGAGACGCACTGTAGGCCTGGTGCGTGGTACCGGAACTGGAGGTACCGGGCTAAAGACACGCACCTTCAGGCTAGTGCGGGGAACAACAACAGGGCACACTGGACTCTCAAAGCGTACTATCGGCCTGGTGCGTGGTACCGGCACTGGTGGTACCGGGCTGAGGGAACGCACATCAGGGCGAGTACAGGGAGAAGGAACAGTGCGTACAGGGCTCTGGAGACGCACAGGAGGCTTGATGCGTGGTGCCGGAACTGGAGGCACTGGGCTGGATACACGCACCACAGGGAGAGTGCGTGGAGGAGGAACAGGGCTCTGGAGACGCACTGGAAGCCTGGTGCGTGGTGTAGGCACTGGTGGTACTGGGCTGGAGTGGGGAGGTGGCGCCGGAAATACCTGACCGTGCAGGAGTACTGGCTCCCTTGAGCACTGAGCCTGCCCAACCTTACCTGGTTGTATACTCCCTGTCGCCCGACCAGTGCGGGGAGGTGGAATAACCCGCACCGGGCTATGTAGGCGAACCGGGGACACCATGTGTAAGGCTGGTGCCATGTAAGCCGGCCCGAGGAGACGCACTGGTGGCCAGATGCGTTGGGCCGGCTTCATGACATCCGGCTCAACGCTCAATCTAGCCCGGCTGATATGAGGAGCTGGTATGTACCGCACTGGGCTATGCACACGTACAGGAGACACCCTGCGCTCTACTGCATAACACGGTGTCTGCCCGTACTCTCGCTCTCCACGGTAAGTACAGGGAGTAGGCGCAGGTCTCCTACCTGACTTCGCCACTCTCCCTTCTAGCCCCCCCCCCCCCCCCCCCCCCCCCCCAAGAAATTTTTGGGGTTTACTCACAGGCTTCCTTGCTAGTAGTGTACCCTCATAACTCCGGTTCCTCTCTCCGGTTGCCTCTGCTCTCCTAATCGCCTCCAGCTGTTCCCATGGGAGGCAATCTCTTCCAGCCAGGATCTCCTCCCATGTGTTGCAACCCTTTCCGTCCAAAACATCCTCCCAAGCTAAACTGAACTAAGTGCACACATGCAACATAGAACATAGACAACTACCCACAAAAGCCTACTGCCTATGGCTGCCTTAAATATGGCTCCCAATCAGAGACAGTGAATGACAGCTGTCTCTGATTGAGAACCAATCTAGGCAGCCATAGACATAACTAGACAACATTACTCTACTCTGCCCCATACACATACAACACCCCTAGACACTACAAAACACATACATTTCCCATGTCACACCCTGACCTAACTAAAAAACATAAAGAAAACAAAGAATGCTAAGGCCAGGGCGTGACAACCGCAAAACAAATCTCTTTATTTACACCCACAAAACAGAAGTGCACATATTCAGATCATATCAATTATTAACACCAGAAAAAAATATTTTGTTAAATCTGCATTCGCTCTGCCCCTTCAATTTAAGAGCAGATTTGTGTCAGTCATTTATGTAATCTTTTCAGACACTAATCTCCTTTTCATCATGATTGGAGATATAGGAGGACAGTATAATAGATTTTTGCTGGAGCCAGTGCAAATGGATTGCTTCTGCCTTTCTGATCAGCCCATTGTGTCTCAGGGTGTCCTCCTGGAGTTTAGAGTTAAGCTCTGCATCCACTGGGGCAGAGACATTCGCTCATGTTATCTATGAGTTTTCTACTTGATTATAGAGATTGGGTTTTGTGATAACTAAGTAGTATACAATTAGATTAGAACGGCAATGGTAACAACGACAGTGTTTTTTAAATGAATCCACCGCTGTCTAATTTGTAATCAGTAATCCAATTTAATGTGCCACTGTTGTGATGTAATTGAATAATGTGGTAATCATACAATTTCTCAAGCATGGATGTTGCAGTGCATATTCATCACCTTCGAAACACTCTTAGAAACAACTTGCTATCTAGAACCTAAAAGGGTTCTTTGGCTTTCCCCATAGGAGAACCCTTTGAAGAATCCTTTTTGGTTTCAGGTAAAACACTATTGGGTTCCATGTAGAACCTTTTCCCCAGAGAGTTTTTCATGGAACCCAAAATAGTTCTACCTGTAACCAAAAAAAAAGGATTCTACTATGGGGACAGCTGAAGAACTGTTTTGGAACCTTTTTTTCGAGGAGGGTACAAACCAAGATAACAGAACTGGATCAGTGTGAGACTTTATATAAATCCTCAAGATGCTTCCCATAGACAATCAAGTTCTTTCTTCAGACCTTTTATCTCATACATTATATTGTCTTGTTTATTCATCAAACGTTTCAGCTGCAGTAGATTTACCAGGTCTGATTTTTAGAAGTGTTAATGATTGGATTGTTGCTCTATATTCAGGGTGTTAGCCACTAGCCAGACGTAAGAATGTAAATAGCTGTTCAGTATTTTATTCAGTATTTACCACAGCGATAAAGTTTCATGAATGACCCCTCTAGAAGTTGATTTCCTGGACTCTCTCTGCTTCCTCTCCTCTAACAGACAGTAAACAAAGAGGAAACGCCTCCACTGTGTGAAACAGTAGGGACACTAGCAAGCCGGCTGGCCGTTTCTCAGTACATACTGTTGAAGTTGTAGGAGGGAGCGAGCCTCCTGTTGAAGTGTAATTGCAGAAAAACCTTGTGGAGCGTGCTTCTCTCCGGGGCTCTGCTCTCATCCATGCGCCAGCTGCCTTGCAGGGACTCACTATCCCTGCAGACAGACAGGACAGTAGAGGTGAGGGAGGAGCGGAATGGAGGGATGGAGAAGATGGAGAGGCAAAGGCCACAGAGTAGAGATGCGCTGAAAAATATTTGTTATCATTAGGATTCCTTATGTTGCTCCACCGTAATTACACCGAAGCCCTATCGAGCGACACAGCTGGTAGAGTTTCTAAACACGTACAGAGCTGCACCCTGAGACCTCTCGGCCCCCCAGTAGCCCCCCTGATATACCAACACACCAACGAGTCTGGGGGAGGGAGGCAACACATAATCAAGACGGGTCTTCTCTCAACACTCTCAGAGTCGTGCAAAGGAGGGCAAGTGAGGAAGAAATATGTATCAGGGACATTGACTGCAATTAGCTTGGTCGCTCAACCTCACTGCTGCAGCTAACGACAGTGAATACATTATACGTTTTTGTGAATCTGTCTATTAGGTTAGGGTTTCCCAAACCCCACCCGGGTGCACGTTTTGGTTTTTGCCCTAACACTACACAGCTGATTCAAATAATCAAAGCTTGACGATGAGTTGGTTATTTGAATCAGCTGTGTAGTGCTAGGGAAAAACAGAACCTGCACCCAGGTGGGTGGGCCCCAGGACTGAGTTTGGGTAACACTGTCTTAGGTTAGTTAATGTTCACCATACCGATCACTCATTAGTAACCAGTTCTCAATAAGTGAGTACATTTTTTTACTGTGTTGGATGCAGCAGCATCCAAATAGAAAACGGCAGATAGGTTGAGTTTGGAAAACAGAAACTCATTACTTTGTTTCTATTCTTGTTCTTCTCCACCTCTCCACATCGCCTCAGATGAATTGTTTTTTTAGGGGACAGGTGAAGAGTTTCCAGAGTTGGCCAGAGCATCTGAACTATTTCATGTCCCGAAAGGAGTGTTTCCTATCAAATAGTGCCTGTCAGTTAGCTATCAGCTCTCTCCAGGCCACCTGGATCTCTCTGATACATTCTGTTCCCCTGCCCACTCGTCTACCTGGCCTCTTCTTTAGGGGTTACCATCTGGAACACTCCTGTTACACACTCCTCTCGACTCTCCAATCTCTCTTCAGACGGGCCACCTCCTGTTCCCCCTTCTGATTATACAGGGTCCGAATGAACAGAATGGAGAGAGAGGATCAGTGAGGAGAGAGAGAGGAGAAAGATAGCATAAGGTGTTTGAGGGGAATGAACCTTAGAATCTTTGAAGCTTTTCAGAGTCATGGAAACTGGATGTGGTCAATTTCACAAAGCATGGTTTGGAAAAGATTCCATTTTCCATGATGTTGGAGTCAGCATCATTCAAAGCAGAAAGTAGAGGAGGATTTGTCACACAGGCTGCTTCTGAGGTCAAGGTACACTGATATCATCTCACTATCACACTGCGATTAGTCCTACTCTCCAGCACCGCACAGCTATCTTTCCACCCCTCCCTCCCTCTCTCTTTCTCCTTCTCTCTCTCCTCTTCACTCTCTTACTTCTTCTCTCTCTATCTCTCTTTCCCTAATTCCCCCCTCTCTCGCTCTGTTATTTTTCTCTCTCCTCTCTTTCTCTCTCCTCTCTTTCTCTCTCCTCCTGGCCTGATTTTACAAACACCCAGGGATATATTATTGGGAAACAGGGACCAATTAAAATTAAGGTAAATCAGGCTCTCCTTCAGCTATGCTAGATACATCTGAGAGAAACTTGGGTTGAGCTGTTAAAAGCTGAGTAAGTGGTCTGAATGGCATATTTCTGTGGATATGTACAGTGCCTTCGGAAAATATTCAGACCCCTTGACTTTCAAAATGCTGTTACGTTACAGGCTTATTATAAAATGGATTAAATAAAACATTTTCCTCAGCAATTTACACACAATACTCAATAATGACAAAGCAAAAACAGGTTTTAGAATATTTCGCAATTATTTTTATTTTTTATTTAACAGAAATACCTTATTTACATAAGTATTCAGACCCTTTGCTATGAGACTCAAAATTGAGCTAAGGTGCATCCTGTTTCCATTGATCATCATTGAGATGTTTCTACAATTTTACCTATGGTAAATTCAATAGCTTGGACAGGATTTGGAAAGGCACACACCTACCTATGTAAGGTCCCACTGTTAGTTCATGTCAGAGCAAAAACCAAGCCATGAGGTCGAAGGCATTGTCTGTAGAGCTCTGAGACAGGATTGTGTCAAAGCAAAAGATCTGGGGAAGGGTACCAAAAAATATCTCCAGCATTGAAGGTCCACAAGAACACAGTGGCCTCCATCATTCTTAAATGGAAGAAGTTTGGAACCACAAAGAGCTGGCTGCTCGGCCAAACTGAGCAATCGGGGGAGAAGTGCCTTGGTCAGGGAGGGGACCAAGAACCCGATGGTCACTCTGACAGAGTTCTAGAGTTCCTCTGTGGAGATGGGAGAACCTTGCAGAAGGTCAACCATCTCTGCAGCACTCCACCAATCAGGCCTTTATGGTAGAGTGGCCAGACGGAAGCCACTCCTCCGCTTGGAGTTTGCCAAAAGGCACCTAAAGACTCCCAGACCTTGAGAAACAAGATTCTCTGGTCTGATGAAACCAAGATTGAACTCTTTGGACTGAATGTCAAGCGTCACGTCTGGAGGAAACCTGGCACCATCCCTACGGTGGTGCCAGCATCATGCTGAGTGGATGTTTTTCAGCGGCAGGGACTGGGAGACTAGTCAGGATCGAGGCAAAGACATACGGAGCAAAGTACAGAGAGATCCTTGATGAAAACCTTCTCCAGAGCCCTCAGGACCTAAGACTGGGCCGAAGGTTCACCTTCCTACAGGACAATGACCCTAATCACACAGCCAAGACAACACAGGAGTGGCTTTGCGACAAGTCTTTGAATGTCCTTGAGTGGCCCAGCCAGAGCCCAGACTTGAACCCGATCAAACATCTCTGGAGAGACCTGAAAATAGCTTTGCAGCAACGCTCCCCATCCAACCTTACAGAGCTTGAGAGGATCTGCAGTGGAGAATGGAAGAAACTCCCCAAATACAAGTGTGCCACAAGTGTCACACCTAAGAAGGCTCGATGCTGTCATCGCTGCCAAAGGTGCCACAACAAAGTGCTGAGTAACAAAGTGCTGAGTAAAGGTTCTGAATACTTATGTAAATGTAATATTTCCATTTTTTTATTTTGAATAAATTAGCAAGCATTTCTGAAAACGTGTTTTTGCCTTCTCATTATGGGGTATTGTGTAGATTGATGTTGGAATTTTAAAAAATAAAATAATTTAGAATAAGGCTGTAACGTAATTAAATGTGTAGAAAGTCAAGTGGTCTGAATACTTTTCGAAGGCACTATATGTTCATGTATTGCTGTTATGTGAATAACATATTGATACTGACCTCAGAATTTGTCTTCAGGTGGAGATTAATTAAGCATTCATAGAATATTAAAACAATGCTATCTATATTTTCGGTCCTGCTTTAAGTGACGTGCAGTTTATAAAGGCTCCCTAAAGCCTTCATAAACTCTACATAAATGTGTTTCAAATCATCTATAAATCATTTATTTCATGCTTTATAGGGTTTATAAATATGGCATAACTGTGTGACATAACCACCAATGTCAAATATGACATAAACCTGTGCTTAATAAAGGGTGGGATAAGCACAGCTTAATAAATTAATGCTTTATAAATCATATTAAATTGAGGCTTCATAAAGCATTTATAACCCTATTATGCATCTTGGTAGAGCATTGCAAAGCCAGGAAAGTGGGTTCGATTCCCAAGACCACCCATACATAAAAAATGTATTAATGCATGACGCTTTGGATAAAAATGTATTAATGTAAGTCGCTTTGGATAAAAGTGTCTGGTAAATTGTATATATTATATTACTTTAAAACATTTCTAGGATGGGCCAACATCTTTCCCTCTTGGGTACATAGTCAATATTGGACCTGACCTCAATCTTCCCTAAAATGCTATGCTGCAGGATGACACACTCTAAAGTGTGTCTGGTATTATTACATTTTTTATTGTGTATGTGCCCTTTAATTCAGTGGGTATACCCTGCAATGTTGTTTGGTTAGTGGGTTTTCTGTAGTGCAGTAAGCACACATGTGTTAATTATGTATTCCATATACAGTGATTCACATTGTGGCCACCAATGTAAATGGTGGAGTAAAATATCAGCATTATTCAGAGCCCCATGAAATGACACCATACAGATTCTACTGAGTATTCCCTATAATACTTTTAATGCGGCACGTAGAATTGTTCTCTCTCAGCCAATATGTATTCCATATACAGTGATTTGCATTGGGGGCATTTATTTGACCTTAGAACATGTTTTAAAACACAAATGTAATGCAAATGTCACTTAAATAGGAACACATATGAATAATTGTTCTTGTTTAGTCAATTATTTTTCATATATCATGAATAACTACAGGTTATTGACACATTTCTACTATTACATAGGGCACTTTTATTTAGAAACTTCCAGAAATTTCGTGACCCGGAGGTACTAGCAGGCTCAGCTAAATAAAAATTCCCCTCGATACAGCCACTTCTCATAGTCACATCATGAGATTTGTAAATGAAAGAGGAATATAATCATTTGAATCGAATGGCGTTTCCCATCTCCCCATTTAGAGTTTCTGGCGCAGCACAGAAATGCCCTTATCCAGATGGTGTGACAAAGGTACTTCTTAACAGACCTGCAAACGTTCTATGCTGCTTTTTAGGTTAGAACCTACATGCAGTACCTCCTTCAGCAGGCAGAGAGGCAATAACCATTCGTTCGCCAGCTCAGGGTCAAGCTACACTATTCACAGCCCTGTTTAATGTTCAATGTAATTGCATTGCTGGACTTTGTGAAACTTAATGTATTGTTTTGTTTAAAACATTTACAGATAAAAGGAAATATATGGTTTAAACATGTCTTTAATGTTTATTTGTTTTAGCTGTTAGTGATAAGCGTTAATACATTTGTGTTTACATCATTAAGCCTTGATGTATGTGTCATGAATGACCAAAGGTGTCTGAATAAATTAAGTACAGCATCATGCGATATAGTCTTTATGTATGTGTTATGAATGACCTAAAGTGCCTCACTTCAAAACAAAGTATTACAGGACACTACATAACGTGTAAATAAATAGGTTATTAACATTCTGATTACTGTAGGGTGTGAGAGATATTTAAATGGTTTGATGGACCTGCAAAGCTTGTGTATGTCAAAACCAAGATGATTTGGAGTAGTCCAACCTGAGACGACCGCACAACACTTTGTGGCTAATCGTTTGAATGTGTCAAAGACCTGACTGGGCCCAGCCCCGCACAGTATTGCTTGTTGTAGTTGTGTGCGTGTTTGTGTACTGAGGAATATGTAACTTGGTTCCAGAAGAAAGCCACTTTCAATTTCTTTAGGTTGGGGGCTTTCATCAATCCCCCCCTTCAGCCCCCCCCCCCCCCCCGAAAATGCTAACTGTAATTTTTATTCAGACTTTTGGAACAACACAAATAAATAATCATAACGTTTAAAACTATATAAATATAAAAAATATATACAAATTTGAAACAAATGTGTGTTGATTTGGCACGTGTGTGTTGATTTGGCCAATCTCGGTTGCCCCGGCCGAGCATCAATACATTACCCATGCCCCAATACTGTCAAACAAGAGTCAAGACTAAACCAATTCACCTTGGTGGTGTGCACAAACCAGAAATAAATGCAAGAATATGTCTGTGAAACTATATATTCACAGTATTATGAATGAATTGTGGTTTATTTGGTAGCATTTTGTGGTGTGACTGACTTTACTAATTGCATTAGTACTGTACAAAGTTAGAGGTGCGCTATTTGATAGATTCCCCCGCTCCCCCTACCTCGGGCTTCCAGTGGGGAGACCTGAGGTCAACCTACTCCCACCCCCTCCCCCTCTCGTACTTCTGAGTGGGAGACCTTCCCAGGCAATAGCCTGCCTAGCTCACAAACTAGAATCAGTGCGCCCACTCTGACAAGGTTGATTGACCCACAGTCCCACACGGTGACATGATATCATTGACGTGATGTGCAAATGAGCGATAGAAACCGATCACGCAAATGTCACATTCCGATTACTTTTTGTGCCGCCCCCCGTGCCGCACCGTGCCGCCCCCCGTGCCGCACCGTGCCGCCCCCCGTGCCGCACCGTGCCGCCCCCCGTGCCGCACCGTGCCGCCCCCCGTGCCGCACCGTGCCGCCCCCCGTGCCGCACCGTGCCGCCCCCCGTGCCGCACCGTGCCGCCCCCCGTGCCGCACCGTGCCGCCCCCCGTGCCGCACCGTGCCGCCCCCCGTGCCGCACCGTGCCGCCCCCCGTGCCGCACCGTGCCGCCCCCCGTGCCGCACCGTGCCGCCCCCCGTGCCGCACCGTGCCGCCCCCCGTGCCGCACCGTGCCGCCCCCCGTGCCGCACCGTGCCGCCCCCCGTGCCGCACCGTGCCGCCTATACCTAAGTCCACCACTGGGTGTGACCATGAAATGATTTAGGAGTGACCTGTGTAAAGTATTGGTCATTGTCCCTAGTTAACACAGTCAAAAAGTCATAAGTATGGCTAAACCCTGCTCATTTCCACAATTTCTCTTTAAAGTTCTTTTTTAAACCAACCCTAACTACTGGAGATTAAGATTGACGTGTTGGTCCACCAGACCATTTGGGCAGAAGTGTCTGGGAAGGAGATTAGGTGTAATGGGACTAACATTACTTCACTTTAGAGTGTGTGCCATCCTTCAGCACAGCAGGTCACCCTTTATAAAGCACATGTTTATCATATTCAACATAGTGGGTTATGTCACCATTGGTGATTATATCACACAGTTATGCCACATTTATAAATCATGAAATACGGTTGTAGATGCTTTGTATCACATTTATGTTGTGCTTCTGAAGGCATTATGAAGGATTTATAACGCCTTTATAAGCTGAACGTTATTTAAAGCGGGACCATATTTTGTAAGACTGAACTGTCAAGTCCACTCTCTTGATTTTGTTTGTAAAATGTGATGGTTGCCACCAATCGGTTGATTTATTGGATGTGATGCGGCATGGAGAAGTGTTTACAGCTCAGACTGAGTCAAGGGTTAACGATTGCTGTTTGACGGTGCCTCTGGGGCCCTGCTCCTCTGACTCTGATCAATAGTCATGTTAATAAACATTGCCAATAGCTGACACGTAGCTTCTTTCCCATGCAGAGAGAATTTCTCTATTGATTCCAGCACTTTCATTTTAATTCCACTGTTTCTGACAAAGGAAGCTAAATGCATCTGGCATTGACCCTGACAAACCATGGCAAGATGAAGAGGGAAATGTCAGTGTGTTTGTCAGTGATGTACGCCTCCCCATTCAGCTAACAAATTAATAGTGGAGACAGGCAATACGTTACGCCAAGACTCCAGCTGGAGGAACTTTTAAGCCTTTTCTCTAACAAACAGTCCAGGAACTCCTGCGTTTGCAAATACACACCATCAATACCTCTTTAGTAAAACAAGATCACATGCAGAGTCCCATAAGGAGCCACAGTAACAGCCTACCGACTACGTTTGACCGCACTGACCACTTCTGAGGGAGACCTTGTAGTATTGAATAATGTATGGACACATTTCACCACGATGGGGAAAAGGGTTTCAGTCAGTCAGTTGTTCTCCCTCCAGTCCTGGTCCAGTTGTACCTCCACCCACCCACCCCCTACCCACAGCAGAGCAGGCCACCTTGACTGGGGACTGAGGAACGAAGCCAGCTCCTGTACTGTAGGCTCTGAGAGCAATGGGGACTTTAATGAACTTGAGATGAGATGAGGAGAACCTTTCATCCTGTGCCTTGGGCCTGGGGGAAGGGTGGCAGGACCAGGGCCCGGCTTTAGCTTTTTGGGGGGCTTATCGAGATTTGGTGGGTAAAACATTTTAGAACTATTACAGTTAATTTCCTGCAATTTTACACATTATGCCATGTGGGTTGAGGGCCCCCTAGCGGCTGGGGGCCCTAAGTGCCTGTTTGTGTCGCTTATAACCCAAGGCCGACCCTGGGTAGGACATAAAGGAGGGTTGTCTGGTCCTGATGAGCTTTTTAGGGTGTCAGGCCTGGGCTGAGATGAGTTTTCATCAGTCTGTCCCCTCCCCAGAGGAATGCTTTCAGGTGACACTAATTGCTCCTCCAACCTAGCTAGCTGTCATAAAAAAAGAGAAAAATGTCTGTGAGAATACTCTGCCCTCCATCTCTGTCAGCTCTGCAGGAACATCATGAGGCGTGATGAAGAGGGGCGAGGAGAAGCAAATGCAGGGAAATAAGCAGAGAAATCACAAATGCATGTATTAAAGTCATGCAAAACTGCACCCTGATGCAAATATTCTAATGAAATGTTTGGGCATGAGCGGCATCTCGGGAAGCAGAAGTCCATTACTCATAGCGGAAATCTATGTCCCACAACCCAATTTTTTTTAAATATGCAGATGGTCTGTCTTTAACCTCTGTCCCAGCTGTAAAAGACTGCCACAGTGAGACAACATAGACTTTAATTTAACTAGGCAAGTCAGATAAGAACAAATTCTTACAATGACGGCCAAATCCAGACGACGCTGGGCCAATTGTGCGCTGCCCTATGGAACTCCCAATCACAGCCGGATGTGATACAGCCTGGATACGATCCAGGGACTGCAGTGACACCTCTTGCACTGAGATGCAGTGCCTTAGACCACTTCACCACCCGGGAGCCCCTTAAGAGTGTACTTAATGTTGGGGATGTCCTTCTAAGTGTAAATTCAATTAATTTATTAATGTGTGCCCTGTCAACCACTCACCAATCCTGGGTTTCATTAGTTAGTCCCTTTCAAACTCCACCATTTCAAATTTGCCACCTGTAAGCTCTAAACTACAATAACAATGGGCAAGGTTGCTATTGTCCATGGTCTCTGCTATTGACTGCAATGTAGACTAGTGTTTAATAGAAACAACACTGGCGCTGGTCTTTACAGTCTACTTCTCTACCTTGTGTTATTTTGCTACTTATTCAGCCATTGTTGTTTGAGATAAACCTGTTTTTCTGAATGAGGGAAATTAATGTGTTGTTAATGAAGAGGTGACTATTCAACCCAGATAACCAAGCAGACAATGAGCACGGTTATATGCACACAATAATACGATTATTGTGGATAGTCAGGTTAATATAATAGTTTGTTTATAACTTTTACAAGCTTTGCAGAAGAACGATTTCACTAATAATCCTGTTTACATGGACACATCTGAAATCAGGCTACTGATGGGACT